>NC_080188.1:53848318-54133318 GCF_030028045.1 Hippopotamus amphibius kiboko
ATTTCATCCAGGTTGTCCATTTTATTGGCATATTTGCCTGTAGTAATCTCTTATGGTGCTTTTTACTTCTGCAGTGCCCACTGTAACTTCTCCTGTTTCATTTCTAATTTTATTGATTTGAGTCCTCTCCCTCTTTTTCTTGTTGAGTCTTGGTAGAGGTTTATCGATTTTATTTATCTTCTCAAAGAACCAGCTTTTAGTTTTATTGATTTTTGCTATTGTTTTCTTTGTCTCTATTTCATTTATTTCTGCTCTGATCTTTATGATTTCTCTCTGTCTACTAACTTTGGGTTTTGTTTGCTCATCTTTCTCTAGCTTCTTTAGGGGTAAGGTTAGATTGTTTATTTGGGATGTTTCTCGTTTCTTGAGGTAGGATTGTATTGTTACAAACTTCCCTCTTAGAACTGCCTTTGCTGCATCCCATAGGTTTTGGATCATTGTGTTTTCATTGCCATTTGTCTCTAGGTACTTTTTGATTTCCTCTTTGATTTCTTCAGTAATCTCTTGGTTATTTAGTAGCGTATTGTTTAGCCCCCACGTGCTTGTGTTTTTTACAGTTTTTTTCCTGTAATTGATTTCTAATCTCATAGCAATGTGGTCAGAAAAGATGCCTGATACAATTTCAATTTTCTTGAATTTACCAAGGCTTGATTTATGACCTAAAATGTGATCTATCCTGGAAAATGTTCCATGTGCACTTGAGAAGAACGTGTAATCTGCTGTTTTTGGATGTAATGTCCTATAGATATCTATTAAATCAAGCTGATTTATTGTGTCATTTAAAGCTTGTGTTTCCTTATTAATTTTCTGTGTGGATGACCAGTCCATTGGTGTAAGTGGGGTGTTAAAGTCCCCCACTATGATTGTGTTCCTGTCGATTTCCTCTTTCATACTTGTTAGCATTTGCCTTATGTATTGAGGTGCTCCTATATTGGGTGCACATATATTTATAATTGTTATCTCTTCCTCTTGGATTGATCCCTTGATCTTTATATAGTGTCCTTTCTTGTCTCTTGTAACATTTTTTATTTTAAAGTCTATTTTATCTGATATGAGTATCGCTACTCTAGCTTTCTTTTGATTTCCATTTGCATGGAATATCTTTTTCTATCCCCTCACTTTCAGTCTGTATGTGTCCCCAGGTCTGAAGTGGGTCTCTCGTAGACAGCATATATATGGGTCTTGTTTTTGTATCCATTCAGCCAGTCTGTGTCTTTCGGTTGGTGCATTTAGTCCATTTACATTCAAGGTAATTATCGATATGTATGTTCCTATTGCCATTTTCTTAATTGTTTTGTTTTTGTTTCCATAGGTCCTTTTCTTCTCTTGTGTTTCCCACTTAGAGAAGTTCCTTTAGCATTTGCTGTAGGGCTGGTTTGGTGGTGCTGAATTCTCTTAGCTGTTGCTTGTCTGGAAAGCTTTTGATTTCTCTGTTGAATCTGAATGAGATCCTTGCTGGGCAGAGTATTCTTGGTTGTAGGTTCTTCCCTTTCATCACTTGAAATATATCATGCCACTTATTTCTGGCTTGCAGAGTTTCTGCTGAGAAATCAGCTGTTAACCTTATGGGAGTTCCCTTGTATGTTATTTGTCGTTTTCCCCTTGTTGCTTTTAATAACTTTTCTCAGTCTTTAATCTTTGTCAATTTGACTACTATATGTCTTGGTGTGTTTCTCCTTGGGTTTATCCTGCCTGGGACTCTCTGTGCTTCCTGGACTTGGGTAGCTATTTCCTTTCCCATGTTGGGGAAGTTTTCAACTATAATCTCTTCCAATATTTTCTCGGGTCCTTTCTCTCTCCCTCTTCTCCTTCTGGGACCCCTATAATGCGAATATTGGTGCGTTTAACGTTGTCCCAGAGGTCTCTTGGGCTGTCTTCAGTTCTTTTCATTCTTTTCTCTTTATTCTTTTCTGCATCAGTGATTATCACCATTCTCTCTTCCAGGTCACTTATTCGTCCTTCTGCCTCAGGTAATCTGCTGTTGGTTCCTTCTCGCGTATTTTTCATTTCAGTTATTATGTTGCATATCTCTGTTTGTTTGTTCTTTAATTCTTCTAGGTCTTTGGTAAACTTTTCTTGCAACTTTTTGATCTTTGCATCCAATCTTTTTTCAAAGTCCTGGATCATCTTCACCATCATTATTCTGAATTATTTTTCTGGAAGAGTGCCTATCTCCTCTTCATTTAGTTGTTTTTCTGGTGTTTTATCTTGTCCCTTCATCTGGTACAAAGTCTTTTGCCTTTTCATTTTCTTTGTCTTTCTGTGGCTGTGATTTTCAGTTCCACAAGATGAAATACTGCTGATACTGCTTGATTCTGCTGTCTGCCCTCTTGTGGAGGAAGCTGTCTAGGAGGCTCGTGGGTGCTTCCTGATGGGAGGGACTGATGGTGGGCTGGGCTGGGTGGGCAGAGCTCAGTAAAACTTTAATCCGATTTGGTGGGTGGAGCTCAGTGACACATTAATCTGCTTGTTTGCCAATGAGTGGGGCTGTGTTCCCACCCTGGTGGTCGTTTGGCCTGAGGCGACCCAGCACTGGAGCTTACAGGCTCTTTGGTGTAGCTAATGGTGGACTGTGGAAGGGCTCACACCAATAAGCACTTCTCAGAACCCCTGCTGCCAGTGCCCCTGTCTCCTCGGTGAGCCACAGCTGCCCCCCACCTCTGCAGGCAACCCTCCAACACCAGCAGGTAGGTCTGCTTCAGTCTCCTATGGGGTCACTGCTCCTTCCCGCGGGTCCTGGTGAGCACACTTTTTTGTGTGCCCTCCAAGAATGGAGTCTCCATTTCCCCCAGTCCTGTGGAGGTCCTGCAATCAAATCCCACTGGCTTTCAAATCTGATTCTCTGGGGATTCCTCCTCCCGTTGCTGGACCCCCAGGTTAGGAAGCCTGACGTGGGGCTCAGAACCCTCAGGACTTCTGCAGTATAACTGCTCTCCAGTTTGTGAGTCACCCACCCAGCATTCATGGGATTTGATTTTAACGCGATTGCGCCCCTCCTACCATCTCATTGCGGCTTCTCCTTTGTCTCTGGATGTGGTTTTTTTTTGGTGAGTTCCAGTGTCTTTCTGTCAATGGTTGTTCAGCAGTTAGTTGTAATTCCAGTGCTCTTGCAAGAGGGAGTGAGCACAAATCCTCCTACTCCACCATCTTGATTCTATCTCTTCATTTGATATGTGATATTCAATTTAGTGACATATTAACTCATAATAATAGGTAACTACTATTTACCAGTAATCTGTGACGTCCTAGGCTCTTTATGTACAATTTCTGTAATCTTACAAAACTCTTGGTGATAACAGTTTTATTTATTTATTTTATTTTCCTTACAAAGCATAGACAAGTGGCTTATCGAAATTCACAAAATTAGTAATTACCAGAATCATAATTCAAACTTAAGTCTGCTTATCTGCAAAGCTTATGATCAATCCACTACAGCAATAACCTGAAAATATTTTCACTTTGATATACTCCATAAGTGAAAAATCTGACCATGGGCCACCAACATATGTGTATTTATTTATGAATTTATACTATTGTCAACTATATAAAATTGCAGATTTCAATTGTTTCTGACCTACAAATGTGGTGGTTTCAATCCTGCTTACAGATATAGAAGTCTAGGGGACTTCCCTGGTGGTCCAGTGGTTAGGATTTTGCCTTGCAATGCAGGGGCTGTGGGTTCGATCCCTGGTTGGGGAGCTAAGATCTCACGTGCGTCACAACCAAAAAATCCAAAACATAAAATAGAAGCTATATATATATATATATATATATATACACACACACACACACACACACACATATATATATATTTAACAGACAATAAACTGCACATATTTAGAGTGTACAATTTGGCATCCCAATCTCCCAATTTACTCCCCCCCCCAACCCTCCCCACTTTCCCCACCTGGTGTCTATATGTTTGTTCTCTACATCTGTGTCTCTATTTCTGCCTTGCAAACTGGTTGATTTGTACCATTTTTCTATAGTCTGCATGTATGTGTTAATATACAATATTTGTTTTTCTCTTTTTTACTCACTTCACTCTGTATGACAGTCTCTAGGTCCATCCATGTCTCTACAAATGTCCCAGTTTCATTGCTTTTTACAGCTGAGTAATATTCCATTGTATATATGTACCACATCTTTCTTATCCATTCATCTGTGGATGGACATTTAGGTTGCTTCGATGTCCTGGCTATTGTAAATAGTGCTGCAACGAACACTGGAGTGCATGTGTCTTTTTGAATTATGGTGTTCTCTGGGTATATGTCCAGCAGTGGGATTGCTGGGTCATATGGTAACTCTATTTTTAGTTTTGCAAGAAACCTCCATACTGTTCTCCATAGTGGCTGTATCAATTTACATCCTCACCAACAGTGCAAGAGGGTTCCCTTTTCTCCACACCCTCTCCAGCATTTACTGTTTGTAGATTTTCTGATGATGCTCATTCTAACCAGTGTGAGGTGATACCTCATTGTAGTTTTGATTTGCATTTCTCTAATAATGAGTGATATTGAGCAGCTTTTCATGTGCCTCTTGGCCATCCGTATGTCTTCCTTGGAGAAATGCCTACCTAGTTCTTCTGCCCAATTTTTGATTGGGTTGTTTGTTTTTTTGATATTGAGCTGGATGACAGAAGCAATATTTTAACAAATTCAATAAAGACGTTAAAAATGGTCCACATCAAAAAAAATTAAAAAAAAAAGAAAAGAAAAGAAGTCTATAGCCAACTTCCCATTCAAAGGTGAAAGATAACTTATGTCATTTACCTAAACTATTCAACCAATTCCTTTATTTATAAATCTCAATGGACAGGCAAGATTACCAAATACCTGAAGAAAACTAATGACATAAAAGAAAAACAATGAGAACATATAGAATAAATGTCTGACAGAAGCAGATAATACAGGGAACAAAAAAGAACTTTAAAAAATTCTAATTAGTATCCACAGAAAATTCTGGAGGGTATTATATTCACGATAAGAGAACAGTGTCTTATAAAGAAAGAGCAATAAAAGAAGAGAGTCCCTAGAAATTAAAAAAAAAATTAATTCAACAATTCAAGAGAAGAACTAAATAATGAAGGAAAACAGTTAATGGGATACAGTTAAAAATTGATTTTGTTATATAGAAAGTAAAGGTGAAGAAATTACATAGCGTGTATATATTGAAAAATGTGTAAGAAAAGTTAAGAGAGATGAAAGCTCAATTTAAGAGGCTCCAAATGTCTAACTAAACTTACAAAAGCAGAGAACAGAGATAATGGAAAGAAAGAAATAATACAAGAAATAACTGAAAAAAATTACTTTAAGGTGAAGAAGGCATAGAACTTTACAATGAAAGGATGTACCCAAGGGTTAAGCCCTACGAATAAGAAGTAGCTAAATTGGGATAATTAGGATTGTAGAATTAGATTTCCTGGGTTCAAATCTTGGCTTTGAAACTCATTTTTTGGGCGTGAAGTTGGGGAAGTTACTTAATGACTCAGTGCCTCAGTTTTCCCTTTTATAAAATGTGGATAATGAAATATGACCTTCCTCACAGAGCTGTTGTGAGGCTCTACTAAGTCAATGTATATGAAGCTGTTATGACATGAGGGAGAGAGTGTAATAGCTGCAATTATCATTATACACTATGACACAATGTTGAGGTTAAAGAGAAAAGTCTACAAGCTTCTGGAGAGGGAAAAACAGCAAACCTATGCAAAAACAAAAATGACCAATACTAGTTCCTAAAAGACATGGAAGAATACTACAAAGGCTCCAAAGGAAAAAAAACTGAACCCAGAATTCTATTCCTAGGAAGGTGTTCAAGTGTGAAGTTAAAATAAAGACATCTTCAGCTATGTAGAGATTCAAAAATTTTTATCCCCAATGCAGCATTTAAAAAATAATTACCCAAGGATGGAAAAATAAAAAATGGATCATAGAAGGAAGATATGAGACATAAGAGGCAGTGGTAGGCAAAAAAAAAAAGTATAATTTATAGTTAAGTTTAAATAATTATTGATTATAAGACGAAAGAAAATTAAAAATCTAGAACTAAAATTTTAGGTAACTGCAACAATATATGAAGTAGTATAGAAAAATATACAAATGCTAAGACTCTTGTAATGTTCAGCAGAGGATATACTTACTGATTAATTCTAAAACAACAGAAAAACACATTTGATTACAACTGTTAAAATTTTAAGAGTATCCACTGGAATAAGAGAAATAGAATATATAACTTCCTTTTCTTTATTTCAACAATTGTCTGAAAAAATGGAAAACTTAACAGTGACAGAGTTGAAAACAAAATAGAAAAAGATATATAATACATGACAAAAAAAATGTAGTGCTAGTATTCAAAATAAAATCACTAAATGAGGAAAACAAGGACCTATTCTATTGATAAAAGGTATAATTCAGCAATAAGATATTTGGAGTAAACGTTTATATACCTAAAGTTTTGAAATACAAAGCAAAAACTTTTAAAAGTGTAAAAAGGAGAAGTTGACAACTCCATAATTATAGTTGGAGACTAACATACCTCTCTGAAACTGACAGATAAAAGAATCACAAAGGAAACAGAGGAGCTGATAACATGACTAATAACTGTGATCTGAGATATATAAAACAGCCTACCCAACAGAAAATACATATTTTTTTAAATCTCTTGGATGATTTATAAAAATTGACCATTTATTTGAAAAAAAGTCACAAATTTTAAAGTCACAAATAACAAAGATTGGAAATCAATTGTACAGGCCCACAGCTTTGGTAATAAGTGAAAAGGTAAAAAAGGATTTACTCTTAAAAAAAAGATTCTGGACTCGAAAGTCTTTATGGATGAGTTCTCTAAGGTTTCAAGGAAATCCCTATGTTAAATAAACTCTTTCAGATAAAAAAAGAATGGTTGAAAGCTTGCCAACTGTTTCTACACAACTAGGATAATAAACCCTAACGGCAAAACCAGATAGGAAGAAGACCAAAAAAAGAAGGAATTCTAATATCAAGAAATCTACTAATGGTATTTTTCACAAAGATATTAAAAGAAATAAACCAACCAACCAACTCAGCAAATGCTGAAAAATTTTTTGATAAATTCTCACCCACTACTGAGAAAGAATAAAACAAAACAAAACAAAACAAAAAACTGTTGGCAAGCTAGGAACTGGAAAGTTTTGAGCCTGGCCAACAATGACTTGCATCTTACCTTCGAGCTGGTAGGTTAACACCTGCTGCTAGGGTGGATGTGCAGGTAAAAAGGCAGAGAACTCCTGTGGAGTAGGCCTCCTCCAAGAGCTTCCTTTCATCGCTCGTTAAACCACTATGGTGATAAGCTACTCCAAATGGGATGGTGTGCTTTAAAACAGGACACAGGTTGCCACCGCTGATATTCTTCAAGTTCTTAATCACCTCGAGTTTTTCTTTCTCTTTGTATTTCAGATATTCCCTAGGGAAAAGATCGGTTAGAATCCCTGATCTTACAGTGACAAAGTGCCTAAAATTTTAATTTTAGTAGATGCACGTAAACATTCTCTTTTAAAAATCATATTACTTACTGACGTAAGTACATAAAATGTTCTTAGAATTTTGATTCTGATTTCATTAAGACGCAGTTTCTCTCAACCTTTTTGTGGATCACAGAGCCCTGTGAAAATCTGCTTAACGCTAAGGGGAAAAGCAAACACTCACATAAACACAACACTCTGCGTATAATTTCAGAGGGTTCATGTATTATACCTCCTGAAATTCAATCCTGTACTTCCTATGAATCAGTGAACAGCAGGTTAGACACCTGCTCCAGATGTTACAATTTTTTTTCACAAGAACATACATCTTTAACATGATCTGTTTTAAAGTCTTAAATTTTCTTCTCTGAAGATGAAAACATATATATTATTAAATCATATGAATTATATGTAAAACAGTCTAAACACCAGCATTTTAGAAGCCTCAGTAACATCCTACGTCTCCTTACCTAGAAGCACCTATTATTTTAAATTCCCTTCTAGAAACGAAAGGAAAGAAAAGACTAAGTATGACTAACTACTAACTGACTATATAGCAACAACTTCTGAATACCAATGGGCAACAAATAGTGTCTAAGATATAAATATAATACACATAGCGCTGTGTTGTATTAGCACGTTTCATGGAAAGCATAGAGAGCTCTGGCTGGTGCTACTGCAGAAGGTCAGTAATTTCATAAGAAGCTGAGAAACAGGAGGCAAGGAGACAATGAAGAATTGGGAAGAAAGTGTTCAAGAGTCATCAGTGCAAGAACTAGAAGTGACAGCTGAGTAGCTGAGTGGCAGACTATATGTTACTACTTTCCAGCCAATGTCTGAGGACCAAAAAGGAATGAAGTCTTACAGATAACCACCCTACAATTTTAGAGAAGGGAGACATTATTTGTAACTGATCAGACATGGTTATATGTAGAAGGGTTATGTGGGAGAAATTGAGAGCTGAGCCTTGAAGAACAGGTGTTAGAGAGGCGGCAATGAGGGGGCAGGAAAGTGCACTGTCGGCAGAGGGTAAAGCATGGAAATGGGAAGTTCAGAGCATAAACAAAGAAGACAAGTAGTTCAGTCTGGATGAAGTGCAGGGTGGATACGGAGCAGAAGAAATAAGGATGGAAAAGAAAGTTGAGTCAGATCGTAGCTTGAATTCTAGGCTAAGAAGCACTGTGGTATCATTTTTAGGGAGATTTTTAGGGAAAGTGATATGACCAGAACTTTGGCAGTTGTCAGCATATAGTGTTTAAAAGACATTCTTGACTTAGAAGTCAAAAGTAGTAACAACTATAAAAAGATAATTTTCCTTGAGATTGAGACAATCACTTTGGAAAAATTTTCTTCAGTCTTTGCACTTGAACAGACATACAATCATATTCTAGGTGATTTTATTGTAGCTTCTTCCCTTGAGATTTAAGATTAGGAAGCAAATAATTAAGATGTAAGCTGATATTCCAGGACTCCCAAGAAATTGTTTTAGGAGTTCCCTGGTGGCGCAGCGGTTAAGAACCCACCTGCCAATGCAGGGGGCACCGGTTCAATTTCTGGTCTGGGAGGATCACATATGCCGAGGAGCAACTAAGCCTGTGAGCCACAACTACTGAGCCTGTGCTCTAGAGCCCCTGAGCTGCAACTACTGAAGCCTGTGCGCCTAGAGCCTGTGCTCTGCAACAAGAGAAGCCACTGCAATGAGAAGCCCGCATACCACAACGAAGAGCAGCCCTCACTCTCCGCAACTTGAGAAAGCCCAAGCACAGCAACAAAGACCCAACACAGTCAATAAATAAATAAATTCATTTTAAAACAAAATTAAAAAAAATAATAAATTGTGCTGTAAAGGCACTGCTAAGATCAGAAACCATTTAGCCCCAGACTTTACTTTGTCTATTATGTAAATTACAGAATAATACAAAAAAGTATGCTCTAAATATGACATTTTAGTCAACAGCCACCAAAAGAGGGGGCTAAACCATACTCAGAACATTCACCCTATGAAAGCAGCAAGTAATACTGAAAACGTATTTTAGAGGACATTTTGCTTCAGAAAGAGTCCCACCTCTTTAAGAAAGTATCAAGTGTCCATTATAATTCATTAACTAAGGGTTCTGGAGATCCAAATTTTTAAGCATCTCAATATTAAACATTTAAAAATATTATCGAGGTGCAAGGGGGCGTAGCCAAGATGGCCACGCGCATGAGCTTCTCATCCTGGTAGCGAACAGACTAGGGCCTAGAGCCCGTGCTCCACAACAAAAGAAGCCACCACAATGAGAAGCCCTCGCACAACAAAGAGTAGCCCCCGCTCGCCACAACTAGAGAAAGTCCACGCAGCAATGAAGACCCAACGCAGCCAATAAATGAATAAATAAAAAAGAAAGTAAATCCAATATGCTCAGGTCTTTAGGATAGTTTTCTGCTTTAAGTGCTGACAAAACCCAAAAAGTACTAGCTTAAGGAGGTGGGGGCTTCTCTTAATTTCCCACATCAGATGAAATGTTCTTGTTTGTGACTTACTAGAAGAAACAGGTGACAGTCACCGTTTTATTTTGGTTTTCACATATTACACTGTCCCTTTTTGTTTCACCCAGGAGAATATTTGGTCTTTGCTGCCCTGGACCACTGAGCATGTCCTATTTGAATATCCTGGTTCCTCATCTGTTTAGGTGTAAAGAAAATACTCATTGATTCTGGAAGCTCAGTAACCCAGAGGAAGGCAAAATACACTTGTGACCCAAGACCACTGAGGGTTAGTTAACATGGAAAGTCCTCAGCCAGCGCCTGCCACACAGTGAGAACTCGGCTTGGCAGCTACCTCTAGTTCCACAGTTGTTACCATCACCACCATCTTCATCACTGTCATACGCTCAGCACCTCCCTCAGATGTCTGAGCATTTTTAGGATCTGAGGAGCAGAGCAGGGAGTGACTGAAGAAGGAGGTTGTGGGCTTCCTAGGTTGCACAGTGGTTAAGAATCCGCCTGCCAGTGCAGGGGACATGGGTTTGATCCCTGCTCCAGGAAGATCCCACATGCCACGGAGCAACTAAGCCTGTGTGCCACAACTATTGAGCCTGTGCTTTAGAGCCCGTGCGTCACAACTATTGAGCCCATGTGCTGCAGTGACTGAAGCCCACGCACCTAGAGCCCGTGCTCCACAACAAGAGGAGCCACGGCTATGAGGAGCCCGCGCACCACAGCGAAGAGGAGCCCCCACTCATTGCAACTAAAGGAAAGCCCGCACACAGCAAAAAAGACCCAACACAGCCAATTAAATAAATAAATAAATATATTTAAAAAAAAAAAAAAGGAGGAGGTTGTGGCGAATTTAGAAGCAGCATTTTACTGGGGCCTGTGCCCCATGCTCTACCTTCACTCCCCACTATCCCCCTCCCCAAGTAATCACTGGTGTGAACTCAAACTGCTGTTTGCTATGATCTCAAGTTGCAGACAGTAAATGCTGACAGTCCTAACCCTGCAGTCAGGCAATATGATAAAGATAAAAGCCTGCATCTATTACCCACTATGGAAATAAAATCAATTTCATTTCGTGTATCATCTAGTGAAATTTAGCCTAATTTTTTGTCACATAAAAAAAAATTTAGGCATGAGATCTTAGACCACAGGGAAATAAGTTTAATACTATTAATTTTTAATTTAATGAAATACAAAGGATATCATCTAGAATGGAAATGGTACAGATTTGTTATTCTATTGATTCTTAGCGTTCATGATCTCCCTAGTTTTAGAAGGAAGAGGAACATTTATTTTTAGGACAAATCACAATAGGATAGCACTGTATAAAATGTAGCTACTAGTCCATCTGTGTATTTACATGTAAATATAAACGTATACAAATTTTATGGCCACCTGTGGCTAGCACTTACCATACTGGAAATTTCCATCGTCAGAGAAAACTTTATTTGACAAGACTGGTCTATCTTATAACTGAACTGTGTTAGAAAACTGTTCTATTATTTCTCCAATTAATTTTGAAGAACACTAATAAAGCATGGAGAACAACAGTATTCAAAACACAAAAACAAAAGAACAAACAAACAAACAAAAATGTTATCAACACAAAAACAAAAGAACAAACAGACAAACAAATAAAAATGTTATCAACACAAACTATTATCACCCAAAAGCAAAATAAGTCTATAAGGATATAACTTGACTAATAATAAACCTCACATCTCCCAAATATTTATCTCTAAATTTCCCCATCACTCAGTTAGTACTACATTACCTTATTCTAAGAAAACAAATGATTTACTGAGAATATCTCAATGATAATTTAATTCCTTAGGTTTTTGTAACCTACATCATCACTGTAAAGGCAGACTCTACTACTGAAATGGGAAACCCTTGACTTTATCCCAAACATCTGCATCTTTGTGCTAGTCAATGAATTTAACTCTATATTAGATCAATCCATGACAACAGGATTGGGAGGGGAGGTGGAGGATGGCTAGATTAGAATCCATAGTACTGGCATGTGAATACCGACATAGCAGAGACTCAGAGGCCAAAAAGAAGTCTGAAAAATATGATAAAACTATACATGGGACAAAAAGGTACAGAAAAAAACTAAACTGTTCATACTTAAGATCACTTTATATTTCTCTCTATGACATAACAGAGCCAATAATAAAATTTTATGGTATAAAATTACAAACCAATACATTTCTTAATTATTTAGGAAATTCAATTCAAATGTCCACACAGCCTAAGTGTGAAGTTTACTAAGAAAACAGAGGCAACAGTATTTAATTAAAGAGAAAGTTAAGCTGAAGATATGATTCATCCCCACAGTGATTAGTCCTCTGATCATGTAGGCCAGTAGTTGACCTTGGCTGTAGTTGGACTTTGCTTGGGAGCTTTACAAAATACTGGTGCCTGGGTCCCACCCAAATACATTCTGATTTGTCTTGGATGTAGCTTGGACACTGAGATTTTTAAAAGACCCCAAAATGATTCACTATGCAGCCAAGCCATTATGTGAGTCAGCATTCTCTTACATGCGCCTTAGAATTTTTCTCTGGCCATTTCACATATGTGAATATCACAGCTTAACTTTCTTCAAGGTCAGGGACTTTAGCATGAGTATAACAACGTATAATGTTCTGCAAGACGTAATTAGTGCTTGTTGAATAAACAGAACACATGGCATGTAAATCATAATAAAAATAAAACAGAATATTTTTAAAAGAGTAACATACTTGCTTAAAAGTTTGCATATCATTTCTGCTACGTTTTCACAGTTCTTCTTAGTGGGACAAAAAACTAAGCAGGAATAATTGGGAATAACTTCTGTCACCAGTGCTACCAAGTGATCAGGATCCATCTTTCTCAGAGAATCAGAATACTGCACAAGATGTAGGAACAAGGTAGTTAGCAACCACGAAAGCCTTTCACCTTACCAGTGTGCTTCGAAAGGTAAGTAAACCAACCATAATTTTGAACTTCTCATTTAATAAATATGATCATTTAAAAGAAAAGATACAACCTATATTAAACAGCAAAATGTTAAGTCCCATTTTTCTCTTCGGTTATTAGGATTCCGTTAGGTGTATTTAATTTTAAATAAAGGAAGTAAAAATAGTTAATGTTATTAATAACCCCACTGCAAGCCCATCTCCACCAAAGCAGAAAAAGTCCACAGAGAGAAGCAAAGATTGACCCTAATAATAGTCAAAGAACTGCACAAATAAGCTAAACCTCTTGCTATTACTAACAGTTTTCAAAAACATAGGTTTAATCATACTATAAGACATATTTTCAGAAATAAAAAACATATTTATCAAGCAGACACAAAGAACTCAAAGAACATGAAGAAAAATGTGAAGTTATTTAAAATTTCCTCACTTCTTTTGACTTTACTGAAAACGAAGATACAAATTTAGAATACTATACCTTTACAGAAATCTAAAACTGTTGTAAAATCCCTTTCTCCTCTTTTTAATGTCCTTCATATAAATCATAGAACATTAACATGTTATACATTAACATTTTCGTACACCAATATCTCAGCTATACAGCCCACAAATATTTCTTCTTGTTTTGCTGTGGTTGCTGAATCAATAAACATTTACAGGCGAGGTCTCCAAACTTTCTTGGTTCCTGGAGCCCCAAGGTCAAAAGAAATACCTAACAGTCTTGGTCATTAGGTAGTTAGGTCCAAACAACTTAATAAGTATGCACTTCTTCACAAATTAGTAGCCATCTAAATAAATAATACACATCAACTGAATTAAAAAATTTTTATTTCATTCTGAAATAACCATCAGAGCCCACTAATGGGATGTGCACACAACTGGGCCCTGCAGTCTTTCAAACCTTGGAAATCCTCATTTCCTGTTCCACATTGATTTTCACATGGTATTTACTTACAGTTAAGTACAAAAACAACCCCCAACTTCACAAAGACACAATGTCATAGAAAGGAATGTAGTGTGATCTAATGTTGACATTGGAAACTGCCTATCTTGAACCAGTAGTTTGTATCGTGTCCAAGAGATGTCAAACATCAGCTGTTTCTCTGAAACATCTAAACTACCCCGTGGTACCCATGCGACTGTTTTGTGGTGCCCCAGGAAAACTCGGCACCAAGTCTGGGAACCTTACCTTCAGGGATTATCAAGGTTACCTTATAATTAAGGAGACGTGAAAAAGTCATGCCATTCTCAGCTTTGCTGTCAACCTCATATATTGCATTGTTTATTTTCAGATATTCTTTTAATTCAACCTTGAATTAAAAGGACATTTGCAATTAATATCACATATAAATTCCTTTTTCCAGAGTTTCAAATTTTTTAAAATATGTTGTAAAAAAAGGAAAGATATACAAAAATACTAGCTTTTCTAAGGTATGTATAATGCTTCAACTTAAAAGTTCTTTCCCATTTAAGTTTCTTTTTCCCTTTAAATCTAAACAGGAATTAATATCCTTGAAGAAATATTTTTGAATTGAATAGCCACGTATCTAAAAGAAAATCATATATTTGTACTTGTAACAACAGGGAGTACAAATGAGTCAAGTATTCACACTCTATCTTTTATTAAGGAGTTATTTGTGGTATTCCTCAAGATTTAAAGCTTTATTAGTCATCAGTTTTAATCTAAAAACAATCAAGTTATTAATTTAAGTATTTGCAGACAAAAGTCTGTAAATAGAGCTCACTGAATTTTTAAAAGAACAGCATCTATTTTGACAATTGAGGTCAGAAAATCCCTCTTGAAAATTCTCACACTTGGTGCAAATGTAAAAACACCAAATTTCAAATTAAAATTTGGTGATTCTAAAATATTATTTTCTGAAAACCTATTTAGACAGAAACTGCAAACAGAGTATAGGTATGTTATAAGCTACTTTCAAATAACCATGAATTACATTTATTTACTTTCTTCAAGTCTTTTGGGAATACTGTTATCGGGGAGTTTAAATTTAGATCCATGTGAGGTCTTAACTTACTTAAAAAAGCATTTAAAACTACCAAAGCATAACTATTTGAAAATATTTTCACTGAATGAAAAAATTTACCTGATAGAATATAAAGTGGAAAAGCAGAATGGGTCTGAAAAATTTCATTCAACAAATATTCACTGAAGGCCCATGGTCCAGGTACTGCTCCAGGTGCTGCACATACAGTACTGACCCATGCCAAGATCCCTGACCCCAGAGAGTTTACATTCTCTACACACAAACTTGTTATCATTTAGCCACGGTGAGTGGCATTATGTTCCTTCATTACTCTTAGAATTTTTATACAGTACATTTGCTACCTTTCTTCCTAAATAGAAGATGATACATAACAAATCAAACCTTAGGTACATACTGGTCTAAATTGACTGGTATAATATTCTGCTTGCAGGAACTCTTGCAGGTCTTCAACATTATTTAATGTTGCACTCATACCAATAATTTGAGTTGTTTCTAAAAAAAAAAAAAAATCCAAAGTATTGAGGAAAATGTGTTGTTTAGTATATCATAACAGTAATTTTAGCAACCTTTTAGTGTTCTTAATTCTCCCCGAGTGATCTGGGAAAAAGGGGGAAAGTAAGAAAAATACAAACACAGTTGACCCTTGAACAACACGAGGGTTAGGGGCACCAACCCTCTTTGCAGTCGAAAATTCATGTAAAACTTATAGTCTGTCCTCCATATCCTCAATTCTGCATCCCTGGATTCAACCAACCACAGATCATGTGGTGCTATGGTACTTACTCTTGAAAAAAATCCACCTAGAAGTGGACCCAAGGTGTTGTTCAATGGTCAACTGTACAATACCAGAGTATTAATCTGGCAGATGATATTACTCAGAAGAGAGGTATAAACTGGTAACACAGATTGGGAGCTTTCAGAACACAAGAAGCCCTTGAAATCACGAGTATGGATGAGAAATAGCAGAAATGTATGAAGTCGGAAACGAGAACAGTCTAAGATGAATCTGTGGTCACACCAATGCACACGATGAATACACGTAGAACGCAGTGTCACAAAGGAGAACAAAAGGAGAAACTAAAGAGATTCCTTTCATTCAAATATTTATTAAGTATAGAGCACTGGTGACAGAAAGACAAATAAGTATATAGCAGTAGCAAACACATGTCCACTATGTGCAGGTACTATGTGAGATGCTTTACAAAGACTGACTCATGCCATCTTCACAGCAGTTCAGTGAGGAAGGTTCTGTTACTATCATCCATTTTTGATGCATAAGGAAAAAGAGGCACAGTTACTATAACTTGCCCAAGTGAGCCAGGATTTGAATCCAGCTCCAAAAACTGCCCTTAGCCATTATGTTATGCTCTCTCTCTCGTTGCTAACACATGATCAGCCTTACAGAGAGATAGTGGGGAAACTACGATAGAATGGTGTCTCGGCACCCAAAGGAAAAAACAATGATAGATAATCAAATGCTGAAGAGAAATTAAGACAAGGACAGTCAGTGTGCACTGGATTTGACAAGTAGATAACCATTTCCCCCTCTTCCTCTGCTTTATATTTCTCCATAGAATTTGTCACCATCTGACACACCATATGTTTCCTCAATTATCTGCTTATTATCTGTTCACTTTCACTAAAATATAGATTTGGTAAAGGCAGGGACTGTTTTATTCACTGCTGTAACCCTAGGACTTAAAATAGGGCCTGACGTGCAGTGGGTACTCAAAACAAAAATATTTTTAATAAATGCTTATAAAGTGCTAAAACCTGACTAAATATCATTGTCGTCAACATTTTTTAAATAATTCTTAAGATTTGACCTTTATGACTAATAATTTTCCATATACAAACTATTACAATATATAACTAATAAGCTACTGCAACAGTATACCAAAAAATAATAGAGAAGATATTTAGAATATTTCATATACATTTAAAGACTATCTGATGTTGCAAAATAGCTCCTTAAAGTGTCTATTTCCATACCATGTTTTATTGGTATGATCATCAGATCATTGGTGGCAGCAGCAGGAAACCCTTACTGTGCTACATGCTAGGTGTGGCTGAATGCGTCCGTCAAGTGTTAAGCCATATAATCCTCACAACAACCCCATCCAGTTGGTAGCATTATTATCCCCATTTGACAGATAAAAAAAGAGAGGTTGAGTCACATGCCTAAGCACACATAGCTAGTAAGTGGAGGATACCGAGAGAGATGTCCTCAAATGTTAACTTCATTTATCTTCACAATTCTACTCACTCATCTGTTCCTCCAATTAAAATTTATAAGCTTACTTTAGAAATAAAAAACTAAGGCAGAAAGCTTAAGTACCTTACTCTAGATTACATAATCTAGTGATAGAATTAAGTCTTTTATAGGTCTCCTGATTATAAATCAATTAGTGGCCACATTTGAAAAAATACTTACTGCTAGTGTAGAGGATTTTTGCTAGAGTCATTTCCAGTATAGCCCCACGGCTTCCTTCACCAATCATGTGCAACTTTGAGAATTAAAAAAAAGGGGGGGGGGAGTAAATCTGCATATAATACCTATATAAAATAAGCATATATTTGATAAAATGAAGAAGCAATCTTTGCTTTATAACTCAGGCATTTTAGTTACGGCAACTAGACTACACATACATTATTTCACTGGTATTTTAAGTTTGTCCCCAGGACAACATCCTGGCATCTGGAATTCATAAGTACTATTATAAAACCAAACATATATACATATATTCACTCTTCAAGAAATACTTGATGCAAAACTGAATTTAAGATTACCAAGCATGAAATGTATTCATTTATATTATCTGTATATTAAAATAAAGTACATATTCTCATAAAGATATCAAGCAGAGCCACATAATAATAAATGTTAGTATAATAAAAATGTTGATAAATTAACAAATGTAGTAACCAACCTCATCTACAACAACCAGACCGAGACTGCTAATCCTTCCAGTTTCAATCAAGGAGTTCACCAGACTATGTCCTTTTTCAATTGTGGCAATATATAGTGATTTCTTCTCCCTTCTTTTAATTGGAGGAAATTTTCCTTTGCTTCCAGCGTATTCTTCAACAAAGAATCCCAGTTCTATACCAAAACTTGACAAACCTGAAATCTAGAATATTAGTTAAAATAAACAAAAAAAATCAGATAAATAAGAACTCTATTAAGTGTTCACAGGGATTTAAAAAATCTAAAATAGTGTTTAATACCAATCAATGGTAACAAGGTCACAGATAATACATATATATGAAATGTCATAATTAATGTATTGATCTTTGCAAATTAACGCCACTTTTAAATTACATAATAAATGTAAAAATCAATTTTAACTGTCTCCTCTGATGTTAAAAAACATCAGAACTCATTTTGATAAAATAATTGGTTAGTTTCTGCTTAAAAAAGCAGGCTAAATTATCAATACAACATGTAAAATGAACTTTAATCCACAAGTTTAGAAAAAAATAAAACCCCTTCTTGAAACAGATAATTAGTATTAGAAGAGATTTTCGGTTAAGTACTCCACACTTCATTTGCACATCCTAAAAATAGTAATTCCCCATCATTAAAGATGTATGTCTTCTCAGTCAGTAAAAAGTTGTTATATTTCTGTTAGTTTCTATATCTGAATGTTAAAATAACATTAGCAAATACCACTTATTAAAAAAAATCACACCTTTTCTTGAACAATTGCCACATATGGTAGGATCATTAAAACATCTTTTCGCCGGCAAAGCAGTTCTTGTAGCATTAAAATCTCAGCCACGAGGGTTTTACCACCACTTGTTGGCAAGGAATATATTAAGTTTTTTCTTTCTTGCATAGAATTCAATGTTAAGCAAGTATGTTGCCATTCTGTGAAATTGAGGGAAAAAGAAAAAAAGGCTCATTTCCTCCTTCTAAAATCTCAAAGTTTTCTAAGAAGAAAAAAATCAAGGCCTGGGGTGGGCAACTAGCCCACCTATTTGCCAGCTGCAGACTGAGGTCTAAGATTCTACAGGGCAGGCAGTGCCTGCTGGACAAGAGGTATCACTTGGGACATCAGAAGGGTTAACAAACACTTCAAAGATCTGTGTGAATTCTAAGGCCTTCCTCTTTATGTTCTGCAAGGACACTGTGCAAGCTTCCCTTCCGCATTCACCCAAACACCATCTTAGAGAGAAATAGGGGAAGGAGGAAAAAAATGTATGAGGTTTTATACAAACTAAGAAAGACCATTCAACCAGCTCTCATGGGGAGCTGAAGTTTGAATGGCCTGAATACCATTTTAAACTGATGAGACTGTTTAAACCATAAAGACCAGCATTGTTAACTAGGACATCTAGGATTTCCACAACTTAGCAAGGTGGAATTCATGAAAAGGATCACATCAGATCCAAAAAATAATGTGAAAACTAGTATAATTACTCTGTAGGAAAATTTGACAATGTGGATCATCAAAAGTCTTCAAAATATACATCATTTTCATCCCTAGAAAAACAGGCAAAAGATATGACATTTCACAGCAGGAAGAAATGCAAATGGCTAATAAATACATGAAAAGATGCTCTACTGTTACCTATTAGGTTGGCAAAATAAACAAACAAATAAAAAATATTAAACAACTACCAAAAAAAAAGCCCCCCACACATAAAATACAGTTGACTGGAGTGGGCACAACCAGGCATTTTTGTGTGTGGTTGATGAAAGCATAAACTGCTACAATCTTTTTGGAAAGCAATCTAGCAGCACCAGAAATAAAATTGCAGGGATTTCCCTGGTGGTGCGGTGGTTAAGAATCCGCCTGCCAATGCAGGGGACACGGGTTCGAGCCCTGGTACGGGAAGATCCTACATCCCTCAGAGCAACTAAGCCCGCGCGCCACAACTACTGAGCCCATGTGCTGCAACTACTGAAGCCCTCACGCCTAGAGCCTGTGCTCTGCAAACCACCAAAATGAGAAGCCCGTGCAACGCAATGAAGAGTAGCCCCTGCTCGCCACAACTAGAGAGAGCCTGTGTGCAGCAATGAAGACCCAACGAAGCCAAAAACTAAAAATAAAAAATAAAACTGCACACAGTCTTTGATTTAGCAGTATTGCTTGTAGAACTCCACACCAAGAACTCTACAGCAAGGGCATATAAATAGGTTATGTGTAAGATGTTCACCATAGCATTGTTTATATATGAGAAAGAGCCATCAAGGGGTAAAGAATGAATTATTGCACAATCATACAGTGTAATTCTTTGCAGCCTGAAATATTTGCAAATGACTATGTATTACTTTAAAAGTATTTCAATATTTTACAGCAAAGGAAAATACAGACATTATTTTGTAATAACTTTAGTTTTTATCTTTTGGCTGTACTGATCTTAGTTCCCTAACCAGGGATCAAACTTGTGGCCCCTGCAGTGGAAGTGTGAAGTCCTAACCACTGGACTGACAAGGAAATCCCCTGTAATAACTTTAAATGAAGTATAATCTATAAAAATACTGAATTACTATGTTGTACACTTGAAACTAGTATTGTAAATCAACTATGCTTCAATAAATTTTTTTCAAAAATATTTAAATAAATTGAATATTTAATTCTTAAATATTAAAAAATACTTCAGACTAGTATCACCCATTAATTATCAAACTGCAGATGTCTGTGTAAAAATACAACTTGATCATATCTACATTTTATCCAACTTGGAGTTTTAAAGTATAAAATGACCAAAATAACGAACATTTAGGAATAACATCTTCACACACCAAAGAAAAAAAAATTACATTAACTTAGTTCCCAACATTTCTATAAAACACATTAAGCATGTAATTTTATGCTTAAAAGGCAAAAATAACAGTATAAGGTTGAAGTTCTCTAGCTCAGTGGCTCTCAAACTTTCCACACATCAGAATCACCTGGAGGGCTTACTAAAGCAGACTGCCAGGTCCCACCCCAAGGTTCTGATTCAGGAGTGCTGGGGTGGAGCCTGAGAGTGCCCACTTCAACAAATTTCCAGGTGATGCTGATGGTGCAGTTAGGGAACTGCACTTTGAGAAGCACTGCTTTAGCTCAGTGAAAAGCAGCACACATACTTATGCTTTAAACTGGTCATGTCATTAAGCCAGATTTACAAATAAAAAGAGATTTTAAAGTTATTTACTGAAGTTCTTGCTTAGAAGCAATCAATATAATTACCGATAGTCATTTCCAAAGTCTACTTTGGCATGTCGACACAGAACATAACTGGCAAAACAACTATTATTATTATTATTCCTTTTCAATAGATCAGGAACTAAGGTAAAACTTGTGTTTAAGTGACATGGCCAGAATTCATAACTAGGCTGACAAACCCCAGCAGTTGAGAACCTACCAGTGCTAGTTACATAAGAAAAAGAGGAGTTAGAGCCCTGTCCTCAGTACTCATCCTGGCAGGAGTTGCAGATTAAAACAAAAGAACAAGGTGCTAGGAGAAAAGCAGAGAGAAGAAAGTCAACATCTACTTCAAGGGCAATATAAACCTGTAGCTCTTAAAATGCAAACCGCACAATTTAGAATTTGTTAGACTCTTGCAGAGCCTTATATTGACTTTGTTTTCTGTAGTCCTATTTCTCCAACCTGTCTTCTCCTGAGATGAGAACCCACGTTTTCATGTAGTTCATAAGATACTTAGGAATTTCAGAAATAATTATGAAGTAATTTGATGATAGGCTACTCTTCAGCGATGGCAGCAAGTATCCCTTCTCTGTCTAAAATGACACATACGTGAACTATATGCAAGGACCCAGGATTTTTGAAAAATGTTAGAAATGAATTATTATTAACACTATTTCTTTGCACTTCAATCCTGTTAGCTGTCCTTAAAAATGTTTAGTTTTAACCAATGGTATTACAAATACTACTTTCTTTCACTCAAGATATAGGAGTAGTCAATGGAATTTCAGCAACTAAGTTTTGGTAGTAAAGGAAGAGCCAGCCAAGGAAGCATTAGCTAAGAAAACCGAGGAGCAGCCAGACAATCAGAGAAAAAAGCCAGGAGTGGAACATCAAAAAGTCAAGAAATCGGTGTTTCCGGAGTTCCCTAGTGGTCCGGCGGTAAAGAACCCACCTTGCAACTCAGGGGAGGTGGGTTCAATCCCTGGTCGGGCAACTTAGATCCCACATCCCCTGGCGCAACTAAGCCCATGAACCACAACTACTGAGCTCGCACACCTCAACTAGAGAGCCTGCATGCCACAAACTACAGAGCCCACTCTCCCTGGAGCCTGCACGCCACAACTAGAGAGAAGCCTGCATGCCAAAATGAAAGATCTGCATGATTCAGCGAAGATCCTGCATGCCACAACTAAGACCCGATGCAGCCGAGGGGGGGGGAGAAATCGGTGTTTCAAGAGGGCTTGGGTCTGGTCGGGGGCTTCTCTGGTGGTCCAGTGGTTGAGAATCCACCTTCCAATGTGGGGGACAGGGTTTAATCCCTGGTCAGGCAACTAAGCCCGTGTGCTGCAACTACTGAGACTGAGCACATGAGCCACAACTAGAGAGCCGACATGCTGCAATTAAGACCTGATACAGCCAAAACTTAAATAAATATTAAAAAAAAAAAAAGAAGGGTCTGGTCAATTTCATCAGGCAAGCAACCGTCAAAGGTAAGAACTAAAAGTAACAATGAGACACCTCCCCGCCCCCAGTCATTATATCTTAAGTGACAGCACAGAACCCAGAGTTGCAGTGGGCTGGGAATTATCCCAAGTGAGAATAGGGAGGCAGCAAGGATAACACATTAGAGACGTGTGACCATGAAGGGAAGAAAAGAAGTTCAATAGTAGCAGGATAGGGATGGAAGGCTCAGGGAGAATTTATGTTTTGATTTGTTTTAAGGTGAGAAATATGAGCATGGAAGCATCAGTCTTCTATGGATTTGCATCAATATTATGGCAATGATGGTAAATTGTTTTCATTCCAGCAAAAAACATTACCATATAATTTTTCAATTCCCTTGAACTGAACATAAAGGTCTCTCACTTTGCTGGGTAATGAATAAAAAGGACCAATGTCATCTGATGATGACTCAATTGTTTTCTTAGCAACATTAATTTCTTCAGATAAGAGAGTCTCTTTGAGCTGTTTAGTCCTAGAAAATATTGGTGTTTGGGCCTTGGCATTTCCAGTCATGGCACTTTTTAGATGATCTTTAAGACTTTTTCTTCTGTTCACACCTGAACTAGTTCTGACTTTAGAAGAGGATTTATCAGTTTGCTGGGGTTGCTCTATGCTATTAATGGGCAATTCCTGATTCACAGTCTCGTGAGAGGATGAGTTCCCATTCCTCTCTTCAGTAGATGGATCAACCAAATCATCTGAAGAGCTGTGTAAATTTTTAAAGAATAAAACTTGTGAAGAAGGTACACTGTACAAAATATCAGCTTCAGGTTCAATAGGGACATCTTCATGCCCGCTCTGGTTCTTTGTGTGCTCATCTATTTTTAATTCAGTACAGCCGCCTACAGTAGCAATGCTGAGTGTGTTGGGTGTAATGCTTTCTGAACAAAGATCCTCAGTGGCATGGTCTGTAGCATGTTTCCTATGTTCAGGAAGTTGCAAATATTTTTGTTCCAGGTCATCAACTTGAGCTAAAAAAGAGTTTTCAGCAAAGCTATCATGGTCACCAAACATGTCCTCTTCACTGTCAATATTCTGGAAAGAAAAAAAGATTTATGGTCAATTCTAGCTTCATTAAGAATAAAAGTTTCAGCAGAGGGGTCTATCAGGTATATAAGGTCACTTACGGATCACAGACCTAAATGTAAATCATCCTGTAAAATAGATACTATCATCCCATTTTACACATGAAGAAATGGAGGCCCAGAGAGGTTAAGTGACTGGCATAAACTGTACTCCTAGTGATGATGAGATTCTAATTCTTAAGCTACTACTAAATCCTTAAAATGGTAGCAAGACCAACAGCCATTCTACAGGGAGGGATATCATCTCACTAGAAGTTTCTGATAACGGCAGTACCGTCCCCTCCCTCCTCCCCCCACTCCAATCTGCAGAGACTGGCCTGTTGTAAAATCATGCTTGTACCACTGGACACTCCAAAGAGGCTGTTGTTAGAAATCTGGAATTGAAAGGCAGAGTCTGACCTGGGATGGTCTATAAACAGAGGAGATGTAATTAGGAGGTAGCAATATAGTGAAGTGATTATGAACACAAGACTTGGAGTAGAAAGTGTAGTTTATCTTCTCAGGGCCTGATTTCTGTTGTAAAATCTAGATAACGTGAACAGTTTAACAAAGTAACCAGCACATAACAGGTCTGCAGTAAATGGTAGATTTTTAGTATAAGGCGCAGCAGAAACTTGCAAGTCTAGGTTTGGGTCTTGGTCGTGCCACTCACTTGCTGCGTGTACAACCTGCATGTCTCGGGGTCTATGTTTCATGTCGCTATAAAATGGGGCACAGGTGAGGATTAACAGCGATAACAAAGACGAGGTAAGCACATGAAGGCTAGTAATTGGTCAATTGTTTGCACCTGAGAAGGGAACGGCCTGACATTGGAGTTTCAAGCTCCACGCCTTCTGCAGCTGGTCTCCACGCGTCTTTCAGGGAGCATGCGCAGTGGGAGACCTGGATTTAACGCAGCACCCGCCCACCGCCCCCCAAAGGTGGGAAATGGAACATGGAACTCAGGGGAAGGAGAGAGGTGACGGGGCTGTACCTCGACCGGCTGCACGTCCACAGTTTTCCGCCGCCGGCTCCCAGCCACCATCTCCTCGTCCTCCCCCTCATCGCTGGGCTTAAGCTCGGCCGCGGTGGGGGTGGCTACAACATTCTCTAGGCTAGGACGGTTCCTTTTGCGGACCAACACCCGCCGGCGGATGCGGGAGCCACCTTCATCCATGGCAGGGGTTGAGGTCCCTGCCCGTCGTTCCCCGTGACCCAGCCGTCAAACCCCAGTGGCGGGGTGAGTGCAGCAACAGGGGAAGGGTAGCAACAGGTGGAAACCGCGCTTGCTTCTCCATCCACCTTTGGGAAGGACCACAAACCACTAGTCTGGGCTTTGGGACCGGAAGCGGAGGCACAAGCGTAGGACCCCGCCCTCTCCTCGTCCAATCGTAAGTGTCCCCGGCTTGCGGCGCCGCAAGCGGGGGAGGAGGAGAACGGGACGGTGCTGCGCAGGCGCATTGAGAACCCCACGTGCTTCTTTTCTTGGGTTCCCAGCGTTCGCTTGCGGAACCTTTGAACCGAGTACTGGGGCCAACGGGGAAGCACACCGGAAGGGACTTGTCAGGACGATTTGGAAAGAGGAAAGGAAGAGGCGGAGCAATGAACCATGGCAGCTATGGTAGCTTTTTGTGGTGGTCTAGGGAGGAGAAAGTTGAAGCACTTCGTGACGGCTGCTGTCTGCCTCACAGATTCTGGAACTCATTCAGGTAAAGTCTCCATATTCTAGGCTCCTTTGTATCACTGCAGCCGTTAGCTTAGCCCTAATTCGGTCGGTGGAGTCGTCACTGTTAGCTGCAGGACTCCGATGTTTAGGCAGTTTTCTCCGAGATAAGTGGGACTCTCTAACGGCCTGTGACTAGTATTTTAAAGCACAAGAGAGAGAGCGTGAGATATTGTCTGTACTTTTTTTTTTTTTTAACGTACGAGGAGAGTGATGGGGTGATTCTCAAAAAAAGGCAGGGACTTGCCCAAGATCTTCGGGTAGACTTGGTAAGGAAGGAGCATTTTGAGTCACCTAGCAGCAAATTCCAGTGTCCGAGGGCCCAGACCAGGGCGAAATTGTGACGTGGGCCCTGGAATCCTATCATTTTTGCACTTTTATCTACTTTGTGCTTCTCTGTAAAGAGTCTTTTCATTTCCCTTTTGGTATGACAGTGCCTTTCAGTTTGCATTAAAATCTGTCTCTTACCCATGGAGAGAAGGGGAGATAAACTTCAGGAATAGGTGAGAGGTTGTACGTGTGGGGATATACATGCCCTTTTCCCAAAGCCCCAGAAAGCACATTTATCTAAGTCTAATTCTGCCTCAAATCTAAAGGCTTTTAACCTTCATTTAACCTTGTCGGTATAATGAATATAAAACCTTTCTTTTCTGTTGTGTTTCTTAATTCATCTTGCCTCCATAGAAGTAAAATCTTTCCTTAGCTGCTCAGCTAACAGAAATAATTATTCGTTGTTGTTTGTTTAATTTCAGTGCTGTGGAGAAGTTGTTCACAATATAAACAGGTAACCAGCAATGAGGACCTGGTAAGAATTTTTTCTTCCTTTTAATAAGGCATTTGCAAATACGACCAAGTTCTTATGTCTTAGCTATTTGAATACAGTTCAGCTGAAGGATGAAAACAATTGAGATGATAATCATTAGTCTGAGTTGGAAAATTATAATTTATTGATGAATAGTCACTTAAGTGAACTTTAAAGAGAATCTCGATTCCTAGCAAGAAACATGGCTTCTGTAACACCGTATTTTGCTTCCTAGATATGTGCTTTCTTGCTACATGCAAAGATAATTTGACAATAATCAGACCATATAAAGCACTTAGCACAATGTAGAGAAGGAACACAGTCATTACATGTGAGCTGAATGTAAATTGGATTAAGAACCTTTGAGGGGGAGAAAAAAAGAACATTTGAGGAGTTGGAAAAAAAAAAACAGAACAACACTTTGAGCGTCCATCTTGGTTATCTAATTCATTCCTTAGTGGAGAGAGTAAAGGAAATTACTAGAGCTCCTCTCAGGTCATTAAACCCCACTGAGACTCTAGTGAAAGCTATGGGCTCTCCTAGAAAAAGGCACACAGTGCCACTTATTTTAAGTTTTGCATACAACTACAGGGGTTCAAGGACTTCAAAGCCATTTCTAGATTAAGAATCTGTATACTGGAGACACCTAAACTGATTTTAGGAGGGAGGCCTTGTGATGGAAGCATTAGAGGCAGTAGTGACCAAAAACAAACCAAAAAGGCTAACACAAACTTACAAAACAGTGTGGGGCCATAAAATTGTAGTCAGAGAACCTGATAGTATTACAGTAAGCCATGGGGGCATTGGCTTCTTGTAACAAAAATAGTGGTTAAAACATCTAGAGAAATAAGGGGATGGCTTTAGGGATTATAATAATTTAAGAATTGCATATGATATCTGTTGTGCTGTAAGTTTTTCTTAATTTAAATCTGAGAATTTTTAGTCACCTACAATCTGGGCAAGCGTTTGAGGAGAGAATCACTTATCAAGGATTTGAATTTTTTTTCCTCCCATAAGACTTTTTCTCTAAAGATTGTATTTTATCCCAGAATCCTCTTCCAATGACTTAATCCCTCCTTAGCCAAACTTAAACAAGATACTTGTACAAAATATGTTTGAGTACACTGAAACCTTTAAAATGGTGAATCTTTTTCAGAAATATTTGATTTTTCTCTTACAAGCCAAATGTTGTATTTATTTTTTTTCACAGTAAGAAAGGTACAACTAATCCCTTGGAGAGATTTAAATGTGGTAACCTAAGATTTAAGTAGTTTTGATTCAAAGTTAACACAAACTATATTATCAGATTTTTTTTTTCCTTTATCCTAGCCTGTTCCAATGGAAAATCCTTATAAGGAGCCTCTGAAAAAATGTATCTTGTGTGGAAAACGTGTAGATTATAAGAATGTACAGGTGAGATCTGGTTTTACACTATGATACTTGATTTTGGGATTTTGCTTCTTTATTAATACTTACAATAGAGGAGCAAGTCAGTTTTTATAATAGGCTTTGTGTAGTTGTGACTTTTAGCAACTTCATAGTTTCAAATCTGGTTATACTTTTATGTATCAATATAAGGCTTCTGTTTTATTCAGATAAGAGCCCCTTGGCTGTCCTTCATTTACTGTTAATTCAGCTCAGTGTTCCTCTTTTTTCTTTGCCCAAAATGTCTTAACAGTAGCTCGCTGTAGCAGTGATTCTCAGTTGGCGGAGTTCAGTAGTTTGGTAAAAGATCCTGTGGTGAAGCTGACCTCTATACCTCACCACCATTATCACTCACTATTTCAAATATAATTTTGTCTTTTGTCAACACTCAGCAAATTAAAAGTGGCAAATTTGGGGGAGAGAATGGTTCTGGAGTTAAGTATATTGACAACAGTATCAAGTGATAGCTGCCTTGGTGGGAGAAGACCCAAGAGATTTTAAAATGCAACGTATTAGGATTATGCACAGCGCCTAGAATGATGCCTGGTACCTAAAAGTGCTAAAGAGTTTAAATTAATAAAACATAAATAACAGCAAATGGCCTGATGTACCTGCAAATATACCTGTACATCTTGAAGACCTCACTGTCGACTGATATTATGTGATAGCCTATCATGATAGATGAAATGTTTTGTACCTAGTTAAAAGCAACAGTATTTTAGAAAAGTTATCTGTGGAAAAGTCAAGAAAACAGCTTTAGCACTGAAAGAATATGCTTATTAATCTGTTGAATAGACTTTTTTGACACAGTGGATAAGAGATGTCAACTTTATAGTGATTAGTTATTTTAAAAGATGACCTAGTCATAGAAGGAACATAATTCAGTGTTTTTATTCATATTTTTGAAGTTTGTCTGAAATGTGTTAATAAATATAATTTGAAGGTATGGCATAAGGTTTGTTTTTTGAAATTCACACAAGATTGAATAAAAAATTAATATAAATTTTTTTCCTTCCCAAATATAACTCAAAACAGCTTTTATCCCAGTTTGTTTCTCCATTTACTGGATGCATTTATGGAAGGCACATAACAGGTATTTTGTTTTCTATTATAGCAACTTAAATGTAGATAAGACATATAAATCTGCTTATGTTATTTAAGGAAACTGGCAGATTTTCATATACTGCTACAAATTACTGTTACACCAGACACTATGGGTACTTTGAGAAAACCTGTCCTTGGGCCAAAGGGTAATTATTTTACATGTCTTCTTATACTCACTCAACTATAGGCTGACAACACATAGAAAACTTGGGCTTAAAAAAAATTGTTTTGCTGTTTGGGAGTATACTATAATCATCCCTAGGCTATTATTTGAACCAGGGGCCTATTGCCTATAGGCCAAATGGGATCTGCCACTTGTTTTTGTAAAGAGCTTAGTTTCCATAGTGTCTGAGCTACAACAGCAGAACTGAGTAATGACAACAGAGACTGTATGGCCCACAAAGCTTAAGATATTTACTGTTTGGCTCTTTACAGGTTTTCCAATCCTTCCATGACATAGACAATGGTTATGCATTCTGAAAACTGACATTTTTTATGAATAAGAAAGCATTTTCTTTTATAGGTCTCTGTGGGAAGAAACAAAAAGAAATCACAAAAGCAATTAAGAGAGCTCAAATAATGGGTAAGAGCATCTGAAAACCTGAATTATGCTAACCAAAATTTTACTCATTACCTTTTGTGAAGAACTTTCACTGTCTCTTTACAGGGTTTATGCCAGTCACATACAAGGACCCAGCATATCTCAAAGACCCTAAAGTCTGTAACATCAAATACAGGGAGTAAATTATATAAAGTTACCAATCAATAAATTTATTTTACAATAAATGGTTGTATGTTGGTAATACTGGCTTAAACTGTAAGATTTAATAACCTTTGAGTAGAAAACTAATAGGCTAAATCTTAAACTATAAAGTATTAAGCTTTTAATTCTTAATAATTTGAAGTTATATGAGGAAAAAGTGTTTCAGGAGTGACTTCAGCTCTGTATCAGTGAATCACATTATTTAAAATGTTGATACTTGTTACACATGAATTAAAAAAAAAAGGCACTGAGCTATTTCTGGCCCCCAAATAGCTGACACAGCATACCACTGATAATGAGATGTTAAACATGGAAGGGATAACTTATATGGGAATTTTACTTTAGGCCCAGATTCTTTGTTGTAAATAGGATTGTAGGGATATGGGTGCAGGAAAGTGGAATGCTGACATAATGTACAAATCCCACATGACAGGGTGTGGATTTGAAATTGCTAAGGAAGATTGTCTAACAAGTCAATAATTATGCCTGGCTAGGACTGTGAGTCTTCCCTCTGTAGAGATGTTACATGGGGATTATCAGTGGTGCTATCTGTAATAGGACCTAATATTTACTCCTGGACTAGTCTATCATGAACTTGTAGTGTCCTATAAATAAACCGATCCATAGGCTATCTGTTGTATCATATTTCTCTTACTCCAGTGATTGCCAAAAGATGGAGAATAACAGAAAAAATGTCCTACAAGGATTCATTTCCTCCTTTTCATTGAACACCCTGAAAGTTGGGACATCAAACTTAATTATTTTAAAATTAGGGTTCAGACTGAACCCCATTTCCTTGCCTGCCCTGTGCTTCTTATGTAACTAGTAAAGCAATCCCAACAGCAACTCATTATTTGCACAAATCATCCCTGGTATTATGTGGGCTTCATAAGCACCCCATGGTAACTAATGCATGTTAACACATAGATAAAAAATGATAGTTTTTAATAGCAGCTATGGATTTGCTCTACTATTTAGGAAGTAACAGATAGAAGAGCAGTGGTCAATGTGTGGGTTTAGCATTTCACCCAGTGAGTAAAACATGAAGGCTTCATGTGATGTGTATGCTTCATGGGAAATTCTGTTATAGAAAAGACAAATAGAAAAAACAAAACAGTAAAAGCTCTCTTAACCAGCCTCCACTTAACCAACTCACTAGATTAAACAGGGGCTTTACATCTTCTTAAAAATCACATGACTCTTAACCTGTTGAGTTCTATATCACCAAGAGTCAGCTATTTTGTTCCCAGACCTGTGTCAGCTGTATTTTTGTATTGATGAATATGAGCATTAAAAAGAAAGTTACTGTAGCAATGAAAACCAAGTACATGCTTTGAGAAGATTTGATAAAGATAACTAGCTTTAAAAAAAAATAGTTGTCAAATTAGGTGTGGTTAGAACAATTAAATAAGATTGGGAATGGGAAATGAAAACCTAGTAGCATTTTGTACTTAGGTTGCTTTGCAAATTTCTTTAAAGAAACTAAAATTGGGAATTATACAGGGTAAGTAATGGGTTTGATTTACATAGGAACTCTAATACATTTGTAAAAAAGTCCCTGGCCCTACAACAAAAGTTAGACAAATGAATATACACTTCTGTTTTATGTTAAAATGAAATCTCTGTAATAGACACCGTACATGTATGTATATATGTATCATCTGAGTCCCACTTAACTGACCAACTGCTGATCCCAAACATGCTGCATTACCTGGCTTCTGTACTCGCATTCTGAACTGACTCAGTTTAAAGTACTTTATAAAATAAATGCACTAGAATGTACCTATGTGTTACTGTAAAAAGCTGAACATAGTAAAAACAATACATATGTTTGGCTTTACCCTTCAGCTGGTCAAAAATCTCCTTTTGGCCTAAAAGAATCAAAAGGTAGGAGACTGTGGGTATTCACCAGAACCCTTCATTTTCTCAATCTCTTCATCTGTTTCTGGGCTGCTCACTGTGGATGCTTTTTCTTGGTTACTACTATCAGTATCTGTTTTAGATGGTTTGTTCTGTATCTCTAACAGCCGTGACTTCTTGAATTGCCATCCATCATCTGTATCTGAAGCTTTACGCTTAATCATTTGCAGCGCACTACCAGCTGGACTACCTTCTGGAATGTCAGTGTATTCCACCATCAGGGTCAGGTTGTCTGCCACATTGAGATGGTGGGTGGTATTACAACTACTTTTAGAAATATGCCTATTCTTCAAGGAGATAACACATGAATGAAGAAATTCACAGTCTGGAAAAAAAGTCCGTAAAGCTTGACAAAGAAAAATGTTCTCCTGAGGGTCTTTCTGGACATTCTTCTCTCCTAAACAAACAAACAAACAGTTCAACATATAGTATTTATACTACAAAGCTTTTATAGTTATCTATTTGTTAGTAAAGTCAAAGAGACTTTAAAGAATAATATATCAAATTATCTAAATTAAGAAAAGTGATCATCAATTTATATGCCACAATATCCTAAGAGAAAATTTTAAAGTTGTTATATTTTTTAATGTCAAGATAGTATAGCTACAGTAGTACCATGTTCTTTGTTCAGTGGGATTTAAAACTATTAATAAAACAGTTATTTTTAATTCTGAGGTGAACAAATTGATCAGTTAGTGCAACCAGTGCATCCATAATCCCAACAGTGAGAATTTTTCTTCAAAGCACAGAGAATAGTGATATGTGAACGTTTTACTTACGTGTTGCTTGAATCTGTGCTTGTTTTTTTTTAATTTCTTGTTTTAATCTGTTTACATCCATTAGTAGTTTCTCTACTGCTCTCTCGCTTTGTTCTACTTTTTTGCATATACTCTGGAAAATAAAATAATTTAAAGCCCCAAATTGTGTACTACTGTCTAGGTTCACAAATAATATAAAATTCTTCATGGTATATAGTATCAAATATTTTCTTTTATAAAAATTTTGTTTTGCTATTTTCTGGAGGAAATCAACAACAAGCATTTCTATGGTGTTTTATAGGTTATAAAATGCTTTCCAGATGTATTAACTTTCCATTTACACAAATCTTTATCATTCAAGTTATTACCTAGATAATACACAGAAATAAAAAATATTTAACTTACTGTGAAACAAAAAATACTATGCTATTTTGAGATGCGTAGTTACTGCAAACATTTAACATTAAGAAATTGCCAATAAAAAAGAAAAGTGACTTTGTTTCACTATTACAAAAGAAAACTACTGAAAATTTTAATTCCTGTAAAACTGTTGGGTTGGTCAAGAAGTTACTTTGGTTTTAAGTAAAAATAAAGGACGATATTTTTCACTTTCACAAAGAACTTTATTGAATGTGTTCAATAACCAAACAAACTTTCTGGCCAACCCAGTACTTAAAAGCAGAATGGCCTTATGCATCATCAGTTTTTAAGTATTAATACCCTTTGACTCAGTGACTTTATTTTGGGAATGTATCTTAAATAAATAACAAAAATTATTATATAAGATGATGTTTCTTAGAATAGTATCAAATCAAAAGTAACTTATTTCCCATTATAGCGTAATGGGTTGTTAGAGCCAGTCTCAGTGGATGCTTTATGGCACGTCTGCCCAGCCTATTTCTCATGAACTTGTCCATCCTGCCGTAAGAGCTCACCAGTAACCAACCTTCACCTGAGCTGACCCAAGCAGAGATATTACAATAGCCAATTGGCAAATCCTAATCCCTTGAATAAGACGAGATCTAAATGCAGAAGCTATAGGCTAGCTGCTCTTTGGTCAGCCAGTGGGTGAATAAACAGCCAGGTCTGTAGATACTGTGAAGGAAACCAATGTGCACACACAAAAGTTTGTTTTTTTGGCCACACCAGCAGCTTGTGGGATCTCAGTTCCCTAACCAGGGAGAGAACTCAGGCCACGATAGTGAAAGTGCCAATTTTAACCACCAGACCACCAGGGAACTCCTGGGAGAGCAAGTTCCAATGGCATTCAAGCTCTTGGTTGTAATTCCTTCCTAGAGCTCAGTGGCCTTCTGCCTGCAGTCCTCTCACATACCTCTACATTCCCTAATTTAGCCCAAGTTGGTACACTTTTTTAACGTTAAGAGTTTTAATATACTGCCCTAAGAAATATACTGCTATTAAAAAAAACTAAAATATAGAAAATGTTTAATGATATGTCAAATAAAAATTATGACAAAGTTCTATGTCCCCATCACTGTCAACAATGTAAAAGCATGTGTGTATACATTAGGGGAAAACTAGAGAAAATGGCAAAGTGAAAACAAGTTACAATGGTAGGATTCTGGATGTTTTTGGATTTTCTAAAATTCCTGTATTATCATATTAAAAAATAATGTGCAATATTATTACTGTGTAAATGTATTAACCCCATTGCTCTTAGTGTGCTCTATTGATGAGTATGGTGGCCATGCAATATACTACTCAGATCTCCATTTGCAGGAAGCAGAGTTGACAGACAGCTCCAGCTGCCATCTTTTTGGGTCCACCACTGTGTGTTTAGGTCATGCTTCCTCTAGGCTGCTCTTAACCACTGACTGAGCACAGTGGGAATACTAGTATAGGTCTACTCCTATAGGATGCCTTTGCTGAAAGACTCCCCATCAGCCTGGCTGAAATTTTTCTGGCCTTGCAGTCTAAAGCTCTTCCTACCCAATCATCCTCCTTTCCATCTGCTTCTTCAGGTGTCAGACCTGCACTGCAAGTCTCCCCGCCACTCTTGCTCCCTCCCCTTTATTCTTCACAGGCCTAACAAACCTCTTGCATGTCTAATACCATCTTGATATCTATTTCTCAAGGGACCCGAATGGACACAATGAGGCAGAACTTAGTACTGTGGTAGACTGTTTTGTTCCCAAATACTTGCTCCCTTTTTTACCCTGTAAAAGGGTTATATATCCCTGCCTATTGCCATGACATCCTCTGGGCAATGAAATGTCAGTGGAAGTGACATGCCAGCTCTGAGCAGAAGTTCTAAAAGCTGTTGTGAATTTCCACCAGCTTTCTTGCTCTTTTCCCTTTATCATGAGAAGAGCGTGTCCCACATAAGAGCTGGCTCCTAGAGGAGGATGACATTTAGAAGAGGAGCAGAGCTGCAGCCAAGATATAATGTGAGTGAGACAAAACTTTTGCTTTTGTAGGCCACTGAGGTGGAGGTCTTTGTTACTGAAGCTAAACTAATACAAATTTACGTCTAATCAACTGTCAGGTTATCCCTAAACATATATTCATTCATTGATCAATGTGATATGAACTCTACAGTCTGATCTTTTTTTTTTTAAACTCTTTATTGGAATATATTTGCTTTATACTCTTGTACCTGTCTCTGAGGTACACCAAAGTGAATCAGCTGCATCTACACATATATCCCCATATCCCTTCCCTCCCGCGACTCCCCCCCGCCCCTCCCCGTCCTGGCCCTCCAAGGCATCTCCCATGCAGTTGATCTCCTTTTGTTATACAGCAACTTCCCACTAGCTATCTGTTTTACAGCTGGTAGTGTAAATATGTCTATGCTACTTTCTCACCTCATCCCAACTTCCCCTTTGCCCCTCTTTAAATATTTGTTAACTTACCTTTAATTCCTTTTGTAAAGAAGCATACATTTCATTTATCTTATGTACATCCTTTAAAGATCCATCATCTTGAAAAAATTCAGAGCTGTAAAAAATTACCATTTCCTCAGGCAAATGTACAGAATTCATTTTAATGATACAATGAAAAATTTATTTGTAGTTGAGGAACAACAGAAGATTCTTTTTATTGGCTTTGTAGGGACCATAATTTTTTCAACCTTGTATACAGCAAAACCAACCAGAAAACCTAGTTCATCTGTCTTCACCTCAGCAAATATTTTAGCCTCGTAAGTACTATTTCTAGGACTCAAAAAAGAGGTTAAGTGAAAACAGATAAAGGCTAAAGGGGGGGGGGGGGTGGTTCTTTCTTGGCAACAGGATCAGTCAGTTATTTTAGTGAGTTTAAGTCATCATTGATTGAAATAGGCAACATTATTTTACATACCATGAAGAAAAAGAAAAACAGTTCTAAGGCATGTTTTGTAAAAATCCTAATTTGAGATAAATGTAAAACTGTGCATCTTAGAATCAATGAAATGTGGTATTCAGTTTCTATAAGACACTGTTAAGCACTGTGGGAACACAAAAATAAAGTCTAGTCCATGGCGGGGAATGATCTGGGAGATTAGGATACCAAATTGTACACTCTATGTGCAGTTTATTGTATGTTAACTGTATCTCAATAAAGTTCTAAAAAAACATAAAATTAAAAAAATTAAATTAAAAAAAAGTCTAGTCCATTATTCTCATAAAGTTTGCACTTAGCAAGTATCCTGTAGTACCAGTGTTGTTATTTCTGACATTAATTACTTCCTTATTGCCCACAAAAAAGTTATAGCTCAGCAGTCTACAGTGTGAGTGCGTCTCGGCTAAAGCCTCATTTTCTGTCTTTATTTAATATCCAATCTAATTTCTTACCTTAATCTGAACTGCTGCCTTAGAAATTATTACTTTGAGGCTAGCTCCTTATTCTTAGAATAAACATGTTAAAATATGTAGGCTATATGGGGATATGTGTATAAATACAGCTGATTGACTTTGGTGTACCTCAAAAACTGGTACAGGAGTGTAAAGAAATTATATTCCAATAAAAAAAAATGTAGGCTATACAACAACACCCTTCTCTTTTGTATTTTATAAATGGACAGGTGCTAGAAGGAAATACAGAGAAAGTAAAAGTCTGGTTTATTTGAGTAATGTGGTCATTAGTCAGTTTTCCTTTCATTTTTAGTCTCATGTAATAAAAAACATTAACTTCAAAAAATAAATAGGGGACTTCCAAAACCATTGGCAGTGGTTAAGAATCTGCCTGCCAGTGCAGGGACATGGGTTCAATCCTTGGTCCAAGAAGTCCCCACATGCTGCGGAGCAACTAAGCCTGTGTGCCACAACTTCTGAGCCTGTACTCTAGAGCCCACAAACCACAACTATTGAGCCTACGTGCCACAACTACTGAAGGTCGTATACCTAGAGCTCGTGCTCTGCAGTAAAGAGTAGCCCCCGCTTGTCAAAACGACAGAAAGCCCTCGCACAGCAATTAAGACCCAATGCAGCCAATAAATAAATTAATTGATGAATTTTAAAAAATGAATACGAGTTAAGTTTAGTGGGGAAGCAGTTGAGGAATCTCACCTGTGTGTTTTTACTGCTCGACTAAAACCAGCGGACATACAGGAATCAGATACAGTTTTATAACCCAGTTGTTCAGACATGCCCAGATTGGCCACCACCAAAGGTATCCTATGAAAAAGTCTGAAGAAATAGAATTTTTAAAAATAAATTTAAAATAAAGTGAAAGATTAGCATCTAATTAGTGCAGACTACTTCTCCCCTACAAGATTAAAGAACAAAAACCCCATTCCTTACTGCTTATCCATGACAAAATTTACTGACTTGAGGCAAACAGCTTTTAAAAATTGTGAAATGTGCATAGTATAATTGTGTGGAAAAATACTTTAATGGCTGTTTTAACTGATCACCTCATGTAAAAATAAGGCAGTATTGTTGCGATTCATCCTATCTTCCACAAATGATAAAATTACTCTTTGTTGGTACTCTTTTAACTTCATTCTCATACTCCATGAAAATGTTATCTATGTAACCTGTGGGGAGTCCTATTAACTCATTTTGGTGGATCATCAAGAACCACCCTGCTTCCTGGCAGAGGTTAGAAAAAAGCTGCCCAGGTACGCAGGTTTGAATTCTACAGTATATTCCTTAGCAACCGATATCTAAAACATGCATATTTTTTTACACCTTATGGTAAATAAGAGCAAATCCTCAGTGCCAGAAACACAAGTCATCATTGCATACTGGGCTTCTAATTTCCTTATTGGATCTTCATTTTCCCATATAAAGAACTGATGGTAAAACAGGCTAAGCAGGATTACTGTGACAATCTAACATAACGATATACAAAAATAGCTGTTTAGCCATAAAAAGTACAATAAAAATATTGAGTACATTTTTCTATTAGCTGAAAATAGCCAGTGACTGGCCAACATTTACCCTTTCTGAGGTTTATATAAGGCATGCTCCAACCGATGAGTAGAACAGCTTTCTGTTATTATACTCGGTGTTAATAACAGAAAAACAAGTTCCCGGCTTGAAAGATGCTGCTGTAAGTTTTTGTGAAGCAGTCTCTCTCTAAATGTCATGATCTGGTCTGAATGACGTCGGAATTTATACCAACCAACCACATCCTGAAAGAAAATATAGAAAATGTCAAGTGTATACCTTAATGGTTACAATAATTATGTGTCTTACTGTCATAACCAAGCAATAAAGCTGGCAACCTTAAAAATGGCTTCTTTAATATTTAGCAGGATTTGGGGCTTCTATAAACAAAACATACACTTAAGAATACACTTTACCTTTTATAAAGTATGCAAACTGACTTGCAGTTAAATTACTTTCCATTCAGTTACAGGGCTACAATTTTACTCAGTATAGATTAAAGAAAAAAATATTTTAACTTCTAATTTCTGTTATGGCATTTACTATCTTAACATTTTAATCTTTTGTCAAAATTTAAATGAAGAAAATGTCAATGAAAACTAGTTAACTTTCTGTATGGATACTTGGTTTGCTAAGTAAGTAAACTGAACCCAATGACTTTTAATTGAAATTTATATGGGAATGTTATCACGTACCCCAGAGAGTTGGTGGCAAGATTAAGATCATATGAAAATAAACTATAACATGCTAAACAAATGTGTTGTTAATATTACTAAACCTTCTTTTTTAAACTGGCAAAATAAATCTCATTTACTGAAAACTTAGTACTAATTGTAACAGAAACAACCACTTTGTTTAGAGATCTCTAACAGTTCCAGCAACTTTTATATCTGCATATTTAAATTGAGGAAATTAAAATTACTTCTCTTCAAGACAAAAACATTTTTACAGGTACATTTTAAAATACCCAAATAAAATTGGAGGAAAAGCCCAAATATTGTCAACAAAGGATGTTTTTTAAGAGAAACTTCTTTTTACTAAATCCACTTTTATTCTCAACTAAGAGATCAAAAAGCTTTAAGAGAAGAAAAGTACCAAGAAAAAATGTATTTGGAAAAAAAAATCTATTTTGATCATTTATCAAGTTTTAATTGAATACCAAATTAGATGGATCCAAATTAGGTGCTGTATAGGAAATCATCCCTGCACTAGAAAAAATAGTAACTGTAGCTATGTAAAATAATAGCAATGAATTAAGTCCTAAAGTAAGTGGTACTGGGAAGGGTTATGGTGAGAAGGTAGAAGATGACAAGATCAATATAAATCAGAATAGTCAAGAGGGTGAGAACAAGATGAAGATTTTTAATGACTAGCATTGCTTTCAGGAAAACCCCTTTGAATCTCTGGAAAGAACAAGCCTTTCCTCACCTGCTTTACACGGGACACTGAAGACAAATGCTGCTTAAAAGTTCTGTCAAAGTATTACACATTTTTAGGAGCTGAAAATAATACATATAATACAAAAAAAGAAAGGTAAATCAGGGAATACCTTTTTGACGCTTGATAATATTTTCTTCAGTGCTTGCTCATGTACTTCACCAGAAGAATTATAAAAGCTGTAAAAGCCAAAATTAAAGGCATTTCAAATAAGCTAAAACTATGAATGATTTTATTAGCATCTCTAAATGTAGTTACACTGAGCCCAACTACCCAACTAAAATCCATATACTTAACTTGCCTTTTAGATGAAATTCTAAAATAGGAGAGAAGGATCTCAAACTAACAGACTTAAAGAGGTAGAAATATATAGTCCATAAGCAATGAAAAAGGAAAAGGAGTGGAGGAACTTCAAAGGATAAGTTTGGGTACCACTTTTTTTTTTTAACCTAAAATAAAAAAAACTATCCATTAAATACAGGTATGTGTAAGTTCACATAGCTAGTTCACAATTTACTTATTAAAACTTTTTTTTTACAATGATACATACAAAATGTGTAATGTAATGAAGCACAATAACAAAAAGACAATTTATTCATTGCTAATTCCAAAAGCTATTCTTAAATTAAGAGAAATGCTTTAGGAGCTGGTTGTTTTTTGGGGGTTTTTTGAGGGGGATGGGGCTAGAAGATAGGTATTGGTTTAGTTTAGTTACCTCTGTTCTGTGGTTGGAATGTCCAAGATGTAGGGAGTATTGAAAAATAATTCTAAGAGATTCTAAAGCATTTACTCTCAGTTTTCTTCCCCCTCCTGGGACTGCAAATAATATTTTCCTCTTTTTAACATTCATCAAGATCAACAATATTCTTTTCTATGATGAAATATCCATTATGCAAAATCTTTGACAAATACTATTCATTGTAATAGGCTTTTACTGTTAATTCTAATCTACACACTGAAAAAATTTAGATACATAAAACTGAAAAAAATATATCCTAATAGGCAATACATTTTTTCTTTTTAACTTACAAAATAGACAAAACAAAGTGTTCCCCCTACCAAAGGGGGATAATTCAACTCATCGAACAGATCCTTCCATCTTACCTATTTATTCCAACATGAAAAATCTAAATACAAAAGTTTATCTGTGTTTCTCTAGCATGGCCACTTCTGAGCTTCTCAAACTGGGGCATAAGGCAATACACCAGGGTGTATAAGAAACAATAGGATAAATGTACATTTTCTGTGCAAGCACTGATTTTTATGTGAAGTTTCTGGAAAGGAAGGTTTTTTTTTTTTTTTTTTTGTAGAAATAGATATACTGTGCAGTAGAATTCATGTTAAATTGCATACTTTTTTTTAAGCAACTTTAAGTTTTAGGCTTCAATGGGCTGTTTTCCAGATTCCCCCCAGATTTCTGAGGTAAGGGAATCAGTGTATTTCAGTGGATAACTTTGAAAACAATGTATCAGAGCAGCCTTGACAAACTTTTTCTGTAAAGGGCCAGAGAGCAAATATCTTTGGCTTTGCCAGACAGTCTGTTACATATTCCTCCACTGTTCTTTTTTTTTTTTAACTCTTAAAAAATATATTAACTATTCATAGAGGGTCACATAAAAACAGGCCATGGGGCTGTACTTTGCTACCCTGTGTATTAGAAACATAAAACTGGGTATTAAAGCTTATCCAGCTCAGACCCCATGAAGTACAGTATCAGAAGACTCTGTCTTTAACAAGTTCACCTATGTCATTTAAACAAGAAAGAAGCAGCATAGTATGCTGTTGGATTAGAACTCAAGAAATCTGGATTCTTCTAGTTTTGCCCTACCACTAACCAGTTCTTCCCCTCGTCCCTCAATTTTGTAAAGCTACAAGGCTGAGGCGTGGGTTTCTCTGGATCAGATGGCTCCCTCAGCTCTAAGACTCTATTAAGTTGGTCTAATTATTTTAGGTAGTCTCTAGAAGGTATTGAATCACTTTTTTTTTTTTTACTTTCCCTCCTTAATCCATTGCTGGCCTAGAGTCCCTCAAGAAAGTACTTTTTATGAGTCTCCACCAAGAATCCCTCATTCAACAGATGTTTTTTATACCCACTGTCTATCAGGCAATATAGAAGTTGTGCCTTTTTCTGGTACAGTAGTTTAAGACCACACTAAGCCTTCTGTCACGCCTGCCAATGGTGTTTCTCACCTTAACACTATGCTCCACTGCAACTCTTATACAACCGTAGAAATGGTACACACAGTGTGACTGTAAGACAGTAATGCTGATTTTTCATGTATGGTTTATATAAATTATAGAAGTATTTCACCAAAACTACACCATTTTGTTTATGCTTACAGTTGTTTGCTTTATGAAAGATCACTGATGTGTACTTTTCTGTGCAAACACCTCAAAAGTTTTTAACTATATTATAGCCTATCGGGGCTAATACTACTACTACTACTATCTGTAGGACTAAGAGTGCAAGTTTCTACCCTGAAAAAGCAACAGGAAGCAGATTAGATAAAGAACTTAATCAGTTAATAGACAAAAGATAACATTAAAAAATATAAGTGAGGAAACAGATGATAAACTGGAATAAAAAGATAGAAAAAAGGGCTGTTGTTGATGTATAAGAACGTGTCGCTGAGTTTATAATATGTGATGAGGTGACTGGGTGGGAGAAGGAAAAGCAATCCTCAAGGTAAACTGGTACCTGGGAGAGGCAGTGAAGACCAGCTAAAGAAAGCAGATAAATACAGAGAAAGAACTATTAGACAGGGTTGAAATGAACAGGTGAATTTTCAGGCATTTAAAAAAAGTTTTTTCATTTTAATCTGTACCACCAGGTATAACTTATAACTAAGATACTTTGTTAGTTTCAAAAATCCACTTGCAGAGAATAATTTTCACAATGGATCATTTACTTGCTCTTACTACTCACCTAAAAAGCTGATAGCAAGGAATATACTTCTGAATGTCTGGAAAAAAAGAATTTTTAGTTACGATTACATTAATTATCATTTGAATAACACACATGGAGCACTTTGTGCCAGGATAGACTTTACCATTATCTCATTTACTCCTCACAAGAAACCTATATGACAGATGTTATCATTCCTTCCATTTTACAGGTGAGGTAATAGGCAGAGAGGTTAAGTGGCTCACCCAAGCCAGTGGTGAAGCCAAAATTCAAACCCAGAGCCTCACTCGTAACTATTGACAGAATGCTGTACGCCTTCTAAATAGGTTTAATAATGGCCACACAAAACATAAAGTCACAGTTGCTATAGTCATTGAGTTCTGAAATGATTATTCTCTAATTTTACCCTACTGATTAAAAAATAGCTGCTAAAGGAATTATCTTTTGTTATTCCAACTGGTTGTTTCATAAAGGATTTGTCAGTGTTAATTGTAGACTAAAGAAAAAAAGTCCAACATCTCTTAAGAGGTGAGTTATTCTCCTGTCAATAGAAATACTACATCTAAATACATCTAAATTCTGGTAGCTGCACATGCTGTGCAAACAGATTAAATTCTGTCATGAGACATCATTACGAATCATGTAATTATCAAGAGGAATATGATGTTTCTTCTATCATTTCAAACTTTTAGATCTCTCAAGATTCAGCAGAGACACACATATGATCACACAGAAAGTCATCAAAACAATACAAGTTCTTCTAGGCATCCCATCTTTATGTGTCCCTTGTGTCAAGAATCATATTTTGTCAGATAGCATTTACAGGATCCATGTAACAGTAATCGCCTATTTCAGACAGTTCCTGTGACTGTGATGTGTCTCTTCCTTGGGGAGATCTACCCAGACTACTAGAAATTTCATTTGTCACCTAAATCAAAGACATCAGTTTGATTATGGAGGATTTGTGAATCTTTATCTAGATGAGGAAACCCAATATCAAAATGCTGTTGAAAAAAAAAGAAAAAAAAAATGCTGTTGAAGAATCTTTTCAAGTAAACATCCAAAGGCTGTAGACATCTTTGCATCTTTGTACCTGGAAAGGCCATCTTTAAGGAGAAAACTACATGAAGTCACCATTTTAATAACTTGATATGTATAAAGTTATTGATATTATACTATTATAAAAGTAATTCAGTCTATTAAAAAAATTGGAAGTGGTCATCCTCTTTAGATATTTTTCTTCTAGCAAATATATGTTACCCTCAGATAAATCCCTCTGTCTGAAAAAACACTGAACAGAAACAGTCTTTAACTGATAACTGTCCAAACATACTCTGGTATAGATAAGGCAAAGTATAAAAATGATGAAAATCTCATTAACCAAAGCCATGTAGTAATTTGTAGATCTTGCTACTTGTTTTAAAGTAAGCCAACATTTTAAAATAATTTAAAAAAAATAAAATAAAATAAAATAAAATAATTTAAGCAAATACTTAAGTGCAACTACAGCACTTGCCAGATATCTTGAAGCTTAGCACTGCTCCTAGCATTATGGAGTTGCTCAATAAATGGTTGCTTAATTAAACTCCTAAAATATGTTAGATACTTTGGGCAGCACGCCAATTATGATTAGGGAAAAAAGACTTCCTAAGGGCTTTCTTTTAAAGCTCATCCTGAGCAGAAAGAAAAACATTAATAAAATAAAATTACAAAGAGTATAAACATGTAACACATGACAAAAGGCCAATTTCCTGAAGTCATGATATGGCATTACAAATCAATAAGAAAAAGCAAAATACCCCAGCAGAAATACAATCAAAGCATGGAACAGCTCTGTTCTTTTCAAATAAAAAGGTCTCCCCAAAAGTCAAACACAAAACCAATCTCATTTGTAATTAAAAATGCAAATCAGGGACTTCCTAGGTGGCCCAGTGGTTAAGAATTCACCTGCCAATCCAGGGGACACGGGTTCAATCCCTGCTCCAGGAAGATGCTGTGGAGCAACTAAACCCATGCGTCACGACTACTGAGCCTGTGCTCTAGAGCCCGTGAGCCACAACGGCTGAAGCCCACGCGCTTAGAGCCTGTGCTCCATAACAAGCGAAGTCATGGCAACGAGGAGCCCTCGCACCACAATGAAGAGTAGCCCCTGCTGGCCGCAACTAGAGAAAGCCCGTGTGCAGCAACAAAGACCCAATGCAGCCAATAAATAAATAAATAAATAAATTTATTTTTAAAATGCAAACTGGAAAGGGGGAGGGGCAAGATGGGGCAGGGAATTAAAATGTAGAAACTACTATATATAAAATAAATAAGCTACAAGGATATATTGTACAGCACAGGGAATATAGTCAATATTTTATAACTTTAAATAAAGTATAATCTATAAAAATATTGAATTACCATGTTGTATACTTGAAACTAATAGAATACTGTAAATCAACTACACTTCAAAAAAAAAGAAATGCAAATTAAAATGGTTTTTTTTTTCCCTTGTCAAATTGGCAAAGATTAAAAGATTTGATAATACCTAATGATGACAAGGCTAGGGGGACCCTGGCACTTTCATATATTGTGGAGGAGTCTAAGATGACATGACTCTTCCAAAAGGCAATGGTCTACCTCTAGGAATTTTGCTTTCAGATATACTTAAAGGCACAAAGATATATGCACCATAAAATGTTCATTGTTACACTGTTTTGTATTAATAAAAAAACAGAAAGTCTTTCATAGCTGGTTAAATAAGGTACAGTCATACAATGGGCATTTGAAGACATCAGAAAGAATGACAAACTATACACATTCATACTACTCTGCACTAATGACATCTTGGAGATATTTATCCATGTATATAGTATGACCCCATTTATAAAAATAAAAACACACATACATGTGTGTATTATGTGTAGTGTTAATGAGTGAAAAAAATACTCATGAAACCAATAGTCATGGCCATAGAGGTGACTTTAAATGAGAGAGTTTAAATTTATATGTTTACATATACTACATTTACATACATAAGTATATAAATTTATATACATACATAAATTTACATATATACTTCCATATTTACCTTTTTAAAGTGGCGAACAAAAAGTACAGTATGAGTATAAACTGATATAATCTTTCTGGAAAGCAATTTGCTACTACAGATCAAGAACCTTAAAAATGTTCATAGCCTTTGACACTGTAACACCATTCCCTGGAATCTACCTATAATAGGTACAGAAAAATATTTATGTACCAAGATGTTTCCTATAGTATAAGCTATGATAATGAAAAACTGAAAACAACTCTAATTATAATTTACTTAAAGGAGAACTGAAATCACATATAGTCGTTAAGAGTAAGGCCACAGAGAATATAACAGTTATAAAAAATAATAGATTATTTACTACGAGAAAATGGTCTTGACGCCAAATTTTTTATAAAGTATACCACCAATTTTGTATGCTTAGAAAAAAAGTGCATACATTAGGGAATCAGAAAACTCCGTGTGTATTTTACAGCTCCATTTCCCTTTTTTCCTGAAAGAACAGCTGCCACCAGCTAAAGCTGCTTCACCACCCACTCCTCAAATCCTCTGGAGTCTGGCCTTTTCCTCATTACACTTCTGAAATTATGTAAGGTTTCCAATTATTTAATCACTGACTTTTTCCAGTTCTTGTCTTCCAACTTTTCTGCAGCATTTTCATTTTTGTCTGACCTGTTTTATCTTTTTTCTTGGTCTTGCTTATCGGTTCCTCCTTTTGCTGAACCATCTTCCTGCCACTTAAATATACACAGGAGCTACATTTCATCCTTGTTTCCCCACAGTAATCTTAATCCGCTTCCTATGTCTCTTATTGTTTCTTGCTTTAAACTAGGGTATAGCCATAACTTTAACTGAGATACAAGTGCAATACAGTCTTTTAAAATTTGCTTTTAAAAATTCATATCTATTTCTGTTTTTGTTGTTGTTTTGTTTTGTTTTTTACTTTTTGGCCACATCATACATCATGCAGGATCTTAGTTCTCTGAGCAGGGATCAAACCTGTACCCCCTGCAGTGTAAGTGTGGAGTCTTAACCACTGGACTGCCAGAGAAGTCCCAATATCTATTTCTTAACAATTTAAAAAGTAATTTATGGGACTTCCCTGGTGGCACAATGGTTCAGAATCCGCGCACTGATGCAGGGGACATGGGTTTGACCCCTGGTCTGGAAAGATGCCACATGCCATGGAGCAACTAAGCCCGTGCGCCACAACTACTGAAGCCCGCATGCCTAGAGCCCATGCTCTGCAACAAGAGAAGCTACCACAATGAGGAGCCCACACACCAACCACAACAAAGAGTAGCCCTGCTCTCCACAACTAGAGAAGGCCCTCTCGCAGTAAGACCCAAGCAGCCAAAAATAAAAAAATAAAAAATAATATTTTTTTAAAAAAGTAATTTATACTGATCCCTTTCAGCATAAACGATCAAAACAGGAGACACAGAAATAAGTGACTCACCAGTTGTATAAATAACTTCAACATCATCCATTTGGGAATCAGTTATGCTGTTCTTTGCTTCACCTTTCACTTCCCCAAGGAGAAAACCTTCCTATGAGAATAAAAATAAGCAGTATATGGAATACACTGATAGAATTACCAATTTCCGTTACTTAACTAACCAGTATTTCCCAAGAATTTTACAGGGACAAGTGTGTGCCACCAGCTGGAGCACACACAAAAGAAAGACCGGGTGCGTTCCAGTTTACCTGGGAAACATAACCAGTTCAAAAAACAGAAGAAGAGACTGTACATACCACTGCGACTTCAGCACTCTTGGAAGTATAAAAGGCTTAAAATCAGAAATGAGAACACAAAGTTCAAGGGAGGAGGAGCAGAGCAGTTAGCCTTAGAATAGAAGCCTCCCATGTGTAAGGAAACCATAGGTAGATACGAATAGCACCAATAATGGGCCATCCTGAATGACTGGCCAAGCACTCCGGATTAATGGCACATGCTTCTGGGAGTCAGTGGAGGCTTCTGAGCTATGAAATGACACAGGATGGGCTTTCAGATTAAAAATGTGCACAATATTAAAGATTTCAAATTCAATAATAAAGTCTGCTTTACAAAAGAGCTGTGAGCCCTGGTTCTTTTTAAAATGCAGGCATTTTGCCACAACAGCAGTGATTTCTTTGAATTTCAGAGAATTCAATTATTTCTCTTGGCACATTTAGAGACCCAATGTGCTGGATGATGAATTTTTAATGTTCTTTATAATTAGTTAAAAATGCTTAAAAAATTTTTTTTTCATTAAAAGAACACAAAAGCAATGCTTCCACAATGTGAGTCTTTCCTGGAATCAAAGGGGAACAATCCAGAACTCCACACTGTAGTGTTCCAGACAAACCCCTGGAAAAGAGACAAAGCAAGTACAACTATCTAGAAAATCACCTTTTAAAGATTTTAGGAGAAAGATCTAAGAAACAAAGACCTAACACTATGGTACTCTGAAAGCACTAATCCTCTAAGCTACAGAGGACTTTGCCAATCTGTTTATACTTACACTAAAATATTCCAAAACAATTTCCACAGCCACACACATTTTAAATCGTCATACATTTGCTCTTTGCAAGGTGTTAATCTACAAAGGTATTTAAAATTGCATACATGAAAGATACCAATTCCAACCTTATTAGGACTGCACCAAAAAACTATTCTGGATAAGGCAAACCTTTATCATAAAATGAAGGGCACAAAATTTAGCAGAAATCACTAGACTTTGTTCAACATGATATTCGCTAAACTGTATTAGCAAGTTACTAAGCACTTACTCTAGGGCACTACTACTCAGGCTCAAAATTCTACAGTGTTTTTTAATTTCATAAAAATAAAAGTTTTAAAAATAGGCACTGTACTTTAAAAACTACTTAACTTCACCTAGACGTTGTGAAGCTAGGCAAAAGTGTGAAATAAGCATTTAAGTATCTACCATTTGAAGATAAACTTAAATGTTTAAACCTAGCCGAAAGCATCCGACAAGGAACTAGCTCAGAATTTACAACTTAATAAATTTGATACCAATGCAAACAAAAGTCAGATATCCAATATATGAAATTAATCTTTTTCGTCTACCAAGATTGCCCCCCAAACCCTTCCATTTCAACAGACGTGCACAGTAGCTGCTCTGCAGGGGAAAATCGAGTTGTCTGCCAAAACCACTGTCGGCAGACGGGAGAAAGTTAACCGGCAACCTTCCCAGCTGTAGTGGAGAGCGCTCTGTGAGCCTCCTATGCCTTCAGAGCCAAGTTTAACCAGAAAGGGCGACTGCTGAAAGAGGAGTGGGGCGTGCGGGACACTCCGGGCGGGCGCGGGAATAAACGCGGGTTGAGAGAGGGAGGGCTGATCCTGGAAAAGGCTCAGCACCCGGAGGCACCTCCGGGACCGCCCGGGAGCGGGAGAAGGCAGCCTTGACGGCAGACAGCCGGCGAGGCGGCGTCGGGAGCCCGCGGGCGGGGCCGGGGCAGCGGCGGCCGGGAGGGGGCCCACGCGCGCGCGCGCGGGTCCTTTCCCGAAGCCACGCTAGATCCCGCCCCGGCCCGCGCGGCTCACCGTGTCCGAGTCGGTGTTGAGGTGCTGGAAGGCGAGCGCGCCCAGCACAAAGCCAGAGAGGACCGCCGAACTGCTCTCGCCCTCCATGCTTCCGGCGTCGGGGAGGGGGCGGGGCGCGCCGGGCCGAATCCTGGGCGGAGCGGCGGAGAGGCGGGACCGAACGAGGAGGCGGGGTCTGCGCCGGCGCACTGGCCGCGGCGCCGTCCACCGAGGGGCGGGAGGGAAAGTCGCGGGCGCCCTCTGGTGGGAGGGCGCGGCGAGGCGGCTGTGGCGAGCGCTCGGCGTCCGTCCGTCTCGGTGTTGGACACCTCTGCAGAGCGCCACGGACAGCGCTTCGGTGGCTTCCTGCTGCTGATGGACCCAGGCATATATACAAAGCTGTAATAAATGGACGCTTCTGACAGAATAGCAGCATTGACTAGGGACATAATATCACAAAGGAAATGCCACGTTTGGGGTTTTCAAAATGTCAGATGCTGCCCTTTACCCATTGAAATTTCTAGAATACTATTGACCGGTTCAGAGAATGTCTTTTCTAGGACTCTCCAGCGATGTTGCATCCCATGGAGTGGGGGGAAGGGACTGGGTTTCTTTGAGTGTCTGCTTGCTTTTAGAAAATTGAGGACTCAGTTCAAAGAATATACAGACTTTTTAACATTGTTCTGACAGTTTAATGATAGGTATAAACAAACTGTGATGGATGGTTTGGTATAAAAGTAAAGGGAGTAGGAAGACCAGGGCTTGCTAGTTTTCCACACGCACTATGTAAAGCTATAGTTTTTAAATGAAAGCCAGCAAAATATCAGACTACTGAATTCAGTTAGTATTGCGTATTTCTGGATTTTGTTGTGTAGCAGCCATATTTGACTAACGCATTGAAGGTAGGTGTATAGAGTTAAAAATTATGTGTTCCCTAAAATTGTTTCTTGCCGTTGTTTCAGCAAAATCACTGTTAATACGAAAAGATTTTCATGTAACGTGTTTTATGGATAGTAACACCTAACGGATAAAAAAAAACCTTTACTCCAAGAGAGTGGAAGTAAACCCTCACATATAAGGTCAAATGATTTTTGACATGGATGCCAAGACAATTCATTGGGGGAAGGACAGGCTTTTCAACAAATGCAAAAGAATGAGGTCAGAGCCTTATCTTATGCCATATACAACGATCAGCTCAAAATGGAGGAAAGATCTAAATGTAAGACCTAAAACTGTAACATTCTTAGCAGAAAACATGGGGGAAAACTTCATGACATTGGATTTGGCAGTGATTTCTTGCATGTGACACCCAAGGCAAAGACAAAGAAAAAAATAGACAAATTTTACAATGGAATATTACTCATAAAAAAGGTGAAATCTTGCCATTTTTGACAACATGGGCTACAACTACGTTGAGAGAATACTGGATACAAATGGAAGAGTTGATATCTTGTTTATATCTTATTGATTTAAAAGTGCTTATATATTAAATGTATTGACCTTAGGTCTGTCAAAGTGTGAAATTTTTTTCCCCAGGTAGCTTTTAGCTTTTACCTGCATTTAAGGTAAATTGCTTTTAATACAAAAGCTTTAAAATTTTATATTTAAAGCTTTTATTTGTGCCCTTAATCTTTCTAAGATATCGTGTTTGGGACGACTTCTCTGTCTTATGATTAATAACCATTATTGTTTTTAAATTTTTATTTATTTATTTATTTATTTATTTTTGGCTGCATTGTGTCTTTGTTGCTGTTGATGGGCTTTCTCTAGTTGTGGTGAGCAGGGGCTCCTTTTCAATGTGGTGCGTGGGCTTCTCATTGTGGTGTTCTCTTGTGGCGGAGCACAGGCTCTAGGCACACTGGCTTCGGTAGTTGTGGAGCATGGGCTCAGTAATTGTGGTGCATGGGCTTAGTTTCTCCGTGGCACGTGGGATCTTCCCAGACCAGGGCTCGAACCCATGTCCTCTGAATTGGCAGGTGGATTCTTTTTTTTTTTTTTTCCCTGTCTACAACTGTATCCCATGTAATTTCTTTTCTTTTTTTACAATAAACTGCATATATTTAGAGTGTACAATTTGGTATCCCAATCTCCCAATTCATTCCCTCCCCCAACCCTCCCCGCTTTCCCCACTTGGTGTCCATATGTTTGTCCTCTACATCTCTGTCTCTATTTCTGCCTTGCAAACCTGTTGATTTGTACCATTTTTCTATAGTCCACATATATGTGTTAATATACAATATTTGTTTTTCTCTTTCTGACTCACTTCACTCTGTGTGACAGTCTGTAGGTCCACTGCACCACCAGGGAAGTCCTAACCATTATTCTTGAATAAGAGGCAATTACTAATTATGACTAATGCCATTTGGGGAATGGAACCCTAACAGAGATCATTTACCGAAAGTCTAAACACTGGATCCATACAAACAATAGAATTGCTTTAAAAGGATGTTTTTTTAACAGTAATTTGTTTCTTTCTTCCCTGAAAGGAACCAGTACTCAGAGAAAAGGCTGATTTCGAAAGCTGGAGCAAGAGAAAATACAAGATGAGGCTGAAACATTTATTTGGTGCTGGAAAATAAAGATGGACTCAAAGAATGAGGTAAACAGGTCAACCTGACATAGGAGTCAGGTGGAAAGGACTGATACTGATCAAATCTGAGGCAAAATATTAAAATAAATAACAGTAATAAATTTTCCCATTGAATAAAATAAGAATCTTTGAGTCCATACTGATACAAATGAGTGGATGAATAAATAAATGGGGTAAGAGAAAGCTCTTCCTTACAGTTGAATACCAATTAATAAATGTTGAAGGAATCACAAAATTAGAAAATCCCTTTTGTCAACCATCATCATCATCATAATTGATACAGGCAACAGGTACTAAAACTAAAGGGTAAAGTTTTGAGTGATGGACTATTTATGTAGTGTCCAAGTATTTCCGCAAAAGATATTTATGAATAACAGGAGGAAAAATAACTTTACAAACACCACCAGAATCGAATAATGAAAGTTAACAGCACCAGTAAAGAGGCAAATCAACATCAGATGCCTCCTTGGTATGAAGCTCTGAGAAGACAACATCAGTTTGGCCATATTTTTGCTAAAAGTGAATTTTCTCATAAGGAATCATCAAACTCAAATTGAAGGACATTTTTATAAAATAACTGACCTGTACTCTTTTTAAATGTCAATGGCATGAAACACAAAGACTGAGAAAATGTTCTAGATTAAAGAAAACCAAAGAAACGGGCAACCAAATACTGCAAGGAATAACCCAAAATGACAGGGACAAATTGGTTCAAACAATATTGAATTATTGGTGAAAAGAATTTTATCTCATTTTATTTTGTCTTCTCTATAATTAGCATATGATTAACTCAGGAAAACCTGAGTAATAAAGCAACTCTGAAATCTCCACTTCAAGAACTATTTTTAAAATTTACAAATAGATTTCCTCCAGTTACCCAAATTGCTTAGCTTTGAATATGTTTGAATAATAGTTTGTAAATTTTCTGGTGGGATTGAAACTTTCCCTGCCAGACTCGAAATTTTGCTTAAAAAACAAACAAAAAAAGCATGGATTTTATTTTTCCATTCTGGGGATTCCTTTAATATATTCTGTTAATTTAAAAGAAACCTCATTTTACAGGTGAAATACTTAAAGAACTATACAAGATACTTTCATGAATCAGAAATGTCATTATCCATATCATTCTGAGTCATCACCTGATAAGGTGAGATAATCTATTATAAAATCAGAAGAGTTTAAAGTTTCTAGAAAGCATAATCTTCCTTTAGCTTAAATTTTACCCCAGCATAATGATAATACAGTCTTTGCCTCAAAATCCCCATAAAGTCCCACCATATGAAATTCTTATAGAAAGGCTCATAAAGCTTGGCATGACTCTGACTCTGATTGACTCCTCCTAGGTACATTCCAATCTTATCAAGTATTTTCAAAGTATTGTTTCCACAGTGTATGTCCAACAGGTACAAGATATGTTTCCAAAAAGAACATTACCAGACATACCCTTCCTTGATGTACCACCAGGAGATATAAGAAAAGACACCAACAGAAGTCAGCCCTAGATCATACTAAAAAAGAACATTTTAGATCCTAATTATGTTTCCCAGCACCAACGTATACTCTTGTGGGAATATGCTTCCCAGCTGTATTAGTTTGCTAGGGCAACCGCAACAAAATACCACAGACTTGGTGGCTTAAACAACAGAAATTATTTCCAGTTCTGGAGGCTAGAAGTACAAGATCAAGGTGTCAGTGGGATTTTTTTTTCTGAAGTCTCTCTCCTTAGCTTCCAGATGGAGGCCTTCTTGCTGTGTCTTCTCATGGTCCTTCTGTACATGATCATCCCTGGTGTCTTTTGTGTATCCAAACTTTTTCTTGTAAGGACATCATCATTTAGATGAGGGCCCACCATAATGAACTCATTTTAACTCAATCATTACTTTAAAGACTCTACCTCCAAATATAGTCATAATTTGAGGTACTGTTGGTTTGGGCTTCAACGTAAACATTTGGGGGGACATATTTCATTCCATACCACCAGCCTGGTGCATTTAGAATCCCAGATATCTAGTCCACTGAAGATCTGATCCTGAGGCTTATTAAATGGTCTCCATAAGCAGATGACTTCCAGAAGTAGAAAGCTTTCTCCTGTAACAAATTAGTAAACAGGGCTTCCCTGGTGGTGCAGTGGTTAAGAATCCGCTTGCCATGCAGGGACACGGGTTTCAGCCCTGGGCCAGGAAGGCCCCACATGCCGAGGAGCAACAAAGCCCGTATGCCATCTTGGCATAAGGGTTATTTTGAGTTAAAAGGACTTGAAAAATATCAAATCCTGTTCCCTTCTTTTTCTTAAAAGCAGGAGATGAAATTCTCATGTGAATGATGTTCTCTCTGTAATAGAAGAAAAGTAACATTCTTATCATCAAGGATAAGAAGATGAGACCCAGAGAATTCCACACAAATAAACCTTCTATAATAATTCTTATCTTCCTTTAGACTCCACACATAATTCAGTTACTTCTCCATAATTGCCTCTTTGTTTAGCCAACTATAAAAAACATGTATGTTCTAAGGCTGACTTCTGTTGGTGTCTTTTCTTATATCTCCTGGTGGTACATGAAGGAAGGGTATATCTGGTAATGCTCTTTTTGGAAACTTATCTTGTACCTGTTGGACATACACTGTGGAAACAATACTTTGAAAATACTTGATAAGATTGGAATGTACCTAGGAGGAGTCAATCAGAGTCAGAGTCATGCCAAGCTTTATAAGCCGTGTGCCACAACTGCTGAGCCCATGCACTGCAGCTACTGAAGCCCATGCACCTAGAGCCTGTGCTCCACAACAAGAGAAGCCACCACAATGAGAAACCTGTGCACCACAACAAAGAGTAGCCCCCACTCCACAACTAGAGAAAGCCCACGCGCAGCAACGAAGACCCAGTGAGCCAAAAATAAAATAAATAAATAATAAAATAAATCTTTAAAAAAAAAATTAGTAAGCAGAAACCTCAAATAAAGTTGGGAGACCAGAAGGGGGAGCTCTCACACCCTTCGACAATAGCAGAGCCCAACAAGAAGAAAGACTCCTCTTCTTTCCCGGCAAGGACTCAGCAAATGAAAAGTCATGGATGCTTTGTTTACTATTGCCCTCCCAACTGCCATTTCCTCTCTATAAAAGTGTTCTTCCCTCGCCGTGTTGGAACTTGCATGTGGCTTGCCATGGCTGCAGACCCCGAATTGTAATTCTCTGCTGATCCCAAATAAACCCATCTTTGCTGGAGAAATACCTGGCACTCTATTTGTTTCAGGTCTACATGCCAAACACTTTATGTATCAAGAAGATGGCATTGGGTATTGTCAAAGATAAACAAAGTTGGGGACTCCCCTAGTGGTCCAGTGGTAAAGAATCTGCCTTCCAATGCAATGGACACAGGTTCCATCCCTGGTCCGGGAACCCTAGTCGGGGAACTAAGATCCCACATGCCGTGGAGCAACTAAACCCTCATGCCACAACTACTGAGCCCATGCGCCCTAGAGCCCCAGTGCCACAACTAAGGAGAAGCCCATTCGCCGCAATGAAAGATCCCACATGCCACAATGAAAGATCCCGCATGTCGCAACTAAAACCCGATGCAGCCAAATATATATATATTTTTACCCTTCCAAAGAGACGGAGACAGAGACCCTCTCCTTCCTGATGATGTTTCAAAGGAAAGTTTTCAGGTCCTTGAGAAAAACACTCTTGGATTGTAGGAGATACAAATACATCTAAAGGGACAAAGGAAGGATTTATAATTGTAAGCCCTTTTTAGTAAATGCTCTAAGAAAGGGCGGTCCGGGGCATATCATCAGGTATTGGCTGGAACAAACAACAAATTCTTTTGGCAGTCTTCAGGTTTTCAAGACAGAAATTCGGTGGGCAGCAGGGTCATCCCAGGGACATGACCTTAACGTGCTAGAAGCCATACAGTTTGATCAAGTCTCTTAGTGCAGGCGTTTGGATGGAGTCTTTTGTGCTAAGAGTTTTTGCCGTTCTCAGTACAGTATAAACATCTTTCTCCCACAACCTTTGGATCAAGATCCATGATCCGACAATGGACTTTAAAATCCCTAAATGTCATTCTCAGACAATCAAAATGACTGCAAATCTTTCTAATGATTGAATTTTGCAACTATTGGATTAACTGATGCTGGAACCCTCTGGAATATTATCAACTGCAACACATCTACATGCTCAAGTGTGCTCTAGGCCTCCAATAATCAGCTGCTGTTACTGTTATCTTCCACAGCCTTAAAGAAATCAAAGAGACATCAAGAATAGAAAGAGACAAGGGACTAATAAGGGAAGCTATTATCTAATTATTTTCTCATAAAGTCATATAGAAACCATTATGTGATTTATCAACATTTAACACCATTCAGGTCATTTGTCCTCCACAATCAGACCAACTAACTTCAGACTGCAACTGATATCTTAAACTGTACATTTTTGTCTCCTTAGTGAGACTCTCTGGGGCATTTCTTCCTGCAATTACCTCATTGCATTGCAACTTGTAATTTAGACATGATTCTGGTGAACAAGACTTACTGTTTCATGGGCCTGAAAAGTAAACTGATGTAAACTGATTAACCAGAGAATAGTAGAGATGGCCCTCCATATCAATGGAGACAGAAGCCCCAGATATGGAGGGCCAACTGCACTGCACCATCTTGTACAAGGGACTTGAGCATCCCTGGATTTTGGAATCTGAGGGGGGTTCTGGAACAAATTCCCCTCCGATACTGAGGGACAACTAACTGTATACAAATGTACATAAATTTTATGTTACACAGGAACCCTCATAAGGAATGAAGACTCAAAGAAAGGCAAAATCTACATGTTTTTTTATAGTTGGCTAAACAAAAAGAGACAGTTATGGAGAAGTAACTGAATTATGTGCAGAGGCTAAAGGAAGATAAGAATTATTATAGAAGGTTTATTTGTGTAGAATTCTCTGGGTCTCTTCTTCTTGTCCTTGATGATAAGAATGTTACTTTTCTTCTATTACAGAGAGAACATCATTCACATGAGAATTTCATCTCCTGCTTTTATGGAAAAGAAGGGAACAGGATCTGATATTTTTCACGTCCTTTTAACTCAGAATAATCCGTATGCCAAGATGGCATATTTTGGAGTGGCATATTCTGCCACCCTTCACAGGCAAAAGCAAAACATAACAAGACAAAACAAAATAAAACAAAAAACGAAAGACTTACTGTTTCAGCTGCCAAGGTTTCTCTTGGCTCCAGGAAGCCACCTTTCTAGGGTGGTTGACATCTAACTGATCGGGCACGGCTATAAAGGCCTGGCCATTTTGGCCCAATGAGGGACAACTCTTGTGGGTCATAAATGCCCCAGGGCTCCCTGTAGATTTGGTTTGGCTGAGGCTTTGCCAGGCTTGCATGGCTGTTGGATTGCACCTTCTGCCTAATCTTACTCCCCCACACCACCCCTCAGCCTCCCAGGTGTTGGTGTCACTGAACCAAACTTGGGTCCACTCATCTAACATGCAGCAAAGTCAACCTACTGGCAGTGGGTTGTGGTGAAAGAAAGTGCAGCATTTTTTGCAGGACACCAAGCAGAGATAATTGAAAAGCTAGGGTTCAAAAGACTCAAGGAAAGGATTTTTAACGGTAACAATTTTTAAAGGATTTCTAGGGGTGAGGGTCACAGGGTATCTGATCAGCTTGTGGGCATTCTTCTGATTAATTGGTGATGAAGTAACAGGGTGATGTTTTGGGAAACTTTGTTTTTTTAAATTAATTTATTTGTTGGTTACTTTGGGTCTTCATTGCTGTGCGTGGGCTTTCTCTGGCATGGGCTTTCTCTAGTTGCGGAGAGTGGGGGCTACTCTTCTTTGTGGTGTGCTGGCTTCTCATTGAGGTGGCTTCTCTTATTGCAGAGCACAGGCTCTAGGCTTCAGTAGTTGTGGCTTGTAGGCTCTGGAGCGCAGGCCCAGTAGTTGTGGTGCACGGAGTTAGTTGCTCTGCAGCCTGTGGGATCTTCCCAGACCAGGGATCGAACCCGTGTCCCCTGCAATGGCAGGCAGATTCTTAACCACTGTGCCACCACGGAAGTCCCAGGGGGATCTCAATCATGAGTCTTCTGCTTTCAATCAGTCTGGGGTCTACATGCTTGTGGTTAGCTTGTAATCACCATCCTCCACGGAGGGGGGTCTTAGTCTCTGCAGAACAATTCAAAGATATGCCTTAGATTATTATCTATATCCCTCCAGGAGGAGCTGGGAGTCCTGTGACTCTGCCTTATGACTGAACTGTTGTTTCTTGACTGCTTTTCTTCTGTTTCTGTATTTCCTGGCTTCTCTAATTATTAACTGGTTGAATCTGCTCTTTGGAACTTGGGGAAGGCCTAGGAGGCTACATGTTTCCTACAAATAAGAAGCAGAGGACACAGAGGGGCTTTTGTACTCAAGAAGACCCTGCAGGGTCATGCTCCGTTTCATTGGCCTCTAATAAATGCCCTACAGGCAAAATTCCATCTCAGTGTGGCTTTTAAAGAACACAACATGCATCGGTGGTCAGTTAGATTTTCCAAATATTTAAAACAAACCCATCAGTAGCTTGCATTTTATTAAGATGATAAATTACCAAGAGAGACACTGCATGTCACTGGTTTGTGCAAGTGTTTTTGACCTGACTGCAAGTTCTTGAACAAAAATCTGTGATACATAATTCAACCCTGACTACGATCCAAATTGGCTAGTCCTAGGCTGACTAAAGAATTGGATGTAAAAATAGGTTCAAGATATTCCTTATATTTGTGATTGTCTTTGTACTTTTTGTCTTTCTCCATTGTCTGACATACAGGCACTTAATGTTGCTATGAAGTTGTCAACTATAAACTGGAACTCGCCATCTGCCTGCACAAGGACTAAATCACATCGTGCTGCTACTGCTGCTGACCTTCCACATCCCCTGGAGGGCATTCAGGGTGGAGACCAGGAGTGAGGCACTCTGCGTTGTGGAGGATGGGCAAAACAGGTCTTCAGATAGATGTTTTCAGGAGCTGATTTTGTGAGCCCAACCCTTGCATCTCCTCGTATCTAGAAAAGCACTGAATCCCTACATGGTGACGTCTGCTCCTCATGACTAGCTGAAACCCCCTACAAAGATATGTGTTTGATTGCACGTACTCTTCCTTTACCAAGAATACACAAATACTAATCTTCCCCTGTGCCTCTTTGGAACAGTCTCTCAGAGCTTTCTGGGATGCTGTCTCCTGGGCTGCAGTTTTGCCCCAAATAAACTCAACTCGCAACTCTCATGTTGTGCAACTTTTTTTTAAGTCGACAGAGTCATTATCCCAAGGCAACTCCAACTAAAAATACTGTGTCAAAAAGCAGCCCTTATGGATAACTTGGTTCCTTTAGGAGCTGACATTGAACGAAAGGGTGGAACTGAGAATTTCTGATGAGGAAAGGGGTACAATCCTGGTTTAACTGAGGTGCCAACAGAACAAAGGCAGACATTACACACTACAGATGAAGCTCTTATGGCTTTTCAGAGCAATGGTTCTCCAAACGTGGTTCCTGGAGCAGCAGCATCTGGGAAGCTGCTAGGTGTGCAAACTTTCCAGCCCCACCCCAAACCTAAGAAATCAGAAATTCAGGTGGTGAAGCACAGCACACAGTATCTTAACAATCTCTCCAAGTGCCTGCACTAACATCAGAGAACTGTTATTAAAGACAATGTACAGGTAACTGAAATTGTTTTCCCTCAGGACTCAGTCAACATGACCCAGGGTGGGCTCCTGGGTAGGCCCTCAGGGATGCTTTCCAGTAAATCAGATGACTTAAGGGAAAGAAAATAGAGCCCACTATTCCTAGACTATTCTTTTTTCCTCCCATCTTGTCTCCTCCTTTATATATTCTCTTTTACCTTTGTTTAAATGTAACCAAGAGTAAACTCCTAATGTGCTACCTAAGTGAAAAGTCTCTGAATTAGTCCCAACAAAAGCCAATTATTTATTAATTTTTCTGAAATTACCATTTTGAGCCTGCGGGAGCAAAACTGGCATTGCCAGTCTAATGATATAACACAGCACGCAAGCTTCTAACGGTGAGTCTAGCGTAATTGACACCTGGAGCAAGTATGTTGTTTTTTTAACATTTCTTCCTCTATACAATAAAATTATTTTCAGTAATAATCACAAAATGAAATAAATAATTATAAAGGCCAGAAAAGAAATGCAGACATTGAAACTTCTTTTTTAATTGAACTGTATGTATAATTATGCCAGGAAAAATAAGTAAATAAATATCAAATTAAAAATGAAATAAATATTAGAGTATAGGAAAAGACAAACATAATAGATTAATATTTTTAATTCCATTGATGTATTTTTTTTTTTGGAAATGGGAGAAACTCATCTCTACACATTGTAGATATGTAGTAACCAACAGTAGTAGCATTATAGTTTTCCACCAGGGACATAAGTAATGAGGTATAATCTCATTCTGTTTGGAATTCCTGTGAAAGCCAGTAGGTGTCTTACCTGAATAAGAGAAAAGGATTTATGCTCACTACAATAGAACAATTTTAGGAATAATACGTTATTGACCTAGCAGTCAAATAAAGCCAGAATAAAGAATAACAATAAAAATAGGGAGGGGCTTCCCTGGTGGTGCAGTGGTTAAGAATCCGCTTGCCAGTGCGGGGGACATGGGTTCGAGCCCTGCTCCGGGAAGATCCCACATGCCGTGGAGCAACTAAGCTGGTGCACCACAACTACTGATCCTGTGCTCTAGAGCCCAAGAGCCACAACTACTGAGTCCACGTGCCACAGCTACTGAAGCCTGAGTGCCTAGAGCCTGTGCTCCACAACAGGAGAGGCCACAGCAATGAGAAGCCCACGTACCACAAAGCAGACTGGCTCCTGCTCACTGCAACTAGAGAAAGCCCGTGTGCAGCAACTAAGACCCAATACAGCCAATAAATAAATTTTTAAAAAAAATTTTTAAAAATTAAAAATAAAATAAAAATAGGGAGACACTTTAGCTGCGTTATTAGAATCATGTTAGTTATAGATTTGATGCTTCAGAGGCATGTTGTTGCTTGCTTGAATTGGGATCCAATAATATTCACCTCTGTTAAATATTTCTGGCATTTTAAATAGATGAGTTAATGCAAACTCAAACCATTTCAAGGAAAAACTGCATTTTTTACCTTTCTATTTGCATTTTTAGATATCTATTTTTCTCATAAAAAGGATCATAGCAGGAATATGGAAAGCAATGATTGCACTTATTGCATCAAATTTTGAACAAATCTGCGTAAGAATAAATATCATAAATGAAAAAATAAGTTATCTTAACAGCATATCATTATTTATATACTTTCTTCAAAATGAATGGAATGTGTGACGGGCATACATGTGCTCCAGTCAGGTCTCCTTCAAGAGAACCCACTGGGGGAGCACGGTTGGTGGAAAGCCTCCACCTGCAGCCCCTGTGGATGCTGTGGCCATACTGCCCCCGCCCCCCATCCTGGCTGCTTCCAATCAATCCATGAGATGTTGGAGGAACTAATGCAGGCAGGCCCGTTCTTATGAGATACCCGTCCTTCAACAGGGGATTGTGGCTCAAGGACTCCCCATCAGCCTGGTGGAGATTTTCTTCGCTTGCCCTGCAGTCTGAGACTCCTCCTCCACTGTCCTCCTTCCTTCCCTTTTTCTTTCCCAGGTGTCAGAGCGTGTGGCATTCAGAAGCCTCTGCCGGCTTACTCTCACTCTCTCTCCGTCTATCTTTCACAGGCATTTTCCCTGATGTGTCTCTTGCACATTTAATCCTATATTTGTATCTGCTTCTCAGTGGAGGGACCCACGTGGACAGACTGCCTGTGTTTTCATTTACCTATGAAGGTCTTTCTGAACCATAAAGATCAAGCTTCAAATTTGTGCCAATCTTTAAAAAAATCTCCAGTCATTGATTCAACATGAAGATTCACGCTGATCGTTGTTATACAGCTCAAAACAAAGTCATTCGGCTTTTTTCCTCCAGCTTTATTGAGGTGTAATTTAAAAATAAAATTGTATACATTTAAGGTGTACAATATGAGTATTTCATATACATATATATTGTGAAATGATTACCACAATGAAGTTATTTAACATATCTGTCACCTCACATAGTTGTCATTTTGTGTGTGTGTATGTGGTGAGAAACTGTAAGGTTTTCTCTCCTAGCAATTTCAAGTATACAATATCATTAGCTATATTTACCGTGTTGTACATTAGATCCTCACACTTATTCATCTTATAACTCAAAATTTGTACCCTTTGACAAACATCTCCCCATTTCCCCCACCCCTCAACCCTTGAAAACCACCATTCTACTGCTTCTCTGAGTTCAACTTTTTTAGATTCTACATATTAGTGAAATGATACTGTATTTGTCCCTCTCTGTCTTAGTTCACTTAACATAATGCCCTCAAGTTTCATCCATATTGTTGGAAATGGCAGGATTTCCTGCTTTTTATGGCTGAATCGTATTCCATTGTATATGTACCACATTTTTTAAAAAATGAAGTCATTCTTAAGGTAACTACATAGAATACAATATAAAAATAGTTATAAAATATCTAAAAGGTGAAATCAGAAAACATTTTTATTTCATGGATGCCACTAGGCTTTGAAAGGAACTCCTTTGAAATGCTAGGAAGGCTTGTCAGAACAGAGATCTACCCCGGGAATTTGGACCTCAAGTGTAATCCTGGGTAGCCTAAGTAGGTAGGGATGAATCAGGCTTTAGTGAGAATCTATCGTATTTTACATTAGTAACACTAGTTCTTTTAATTCTTCATTTACTGATGATCTTTGACTTCTGACTTAGGTAGTACTTCATAGTCAAACTGTCCGAGATAAACAAAGCCAGACATTAATTAAAGCAGAGAAAACAGATTTTATTCAGTAACGATTGAGAGTAAGAGCTGAGCTCCATTCTGACTTGCTTAGAAGTGACTGTAATAACTGGGCCAAATCTGAGTCCGTTTGTCTGTTGAGTAGCAAAGCCAACCTGCTAACACCGGGTTGCGATGAAGGAAATGACAGCGTTTGTTTGCAGCGCCAAGCGAGGAGAATGCGCAGCCCATGCTCTAAAGACCTGAGCTCCCTGATGGTTTTTAGGGAAGAGTTTTTAAAGGCAACATTAAGGGCGCTGGTTGTAGGGTGTGTGATCAGCTCATGGACGTTCTTCTGAGGTAACAGGGTGGTATTACCGGAATCTCAGTGATCAATTTTCTGGCCCCAACCTGTCTGGGTTCTATGTGCTGGTGGTCAGCATGCAGTCGACTTCCTCCACCTGGTGGGGATTTTAGTATCTGCAGAACAACTCAAGGATACGGCTCAGGATATCATCTATCGCCCTTGCGGAAGAACTAAAGTCCCTTGACTTTTTTTTGTGGCTAAACTATTATTATTTTGTATTGCTTGACTACTTTCCTTTGCTTCTGCATTTTCTCATTTCTCTGATTAAATTTGCTCTTTGGATTTGGGGAAGGTGTAGGTATAGGAGACTATAGCTTTTCTGCAAACGAGGCAGGGGAGAAGGAGGGAGGAGGAGTCTGTCTCCTGGAAGGCATCTGAAGGGTCCTGCTTGGTTTCAACTGGGCGTTTTAAAAGGAGAACAAGAGAGTACAGGGGGTAGTGACCAGGAGGCTCAAGTAGAGTCAGGAAAGTGAAAAATTATGAAGGATTAGTCAGTGTTAATGTGATTAGGCAAGCTGTGTCTGTTAGCTTGGAATTATCTGAAGTTGGATTCTACCTTTCCACAGAGACTAGGAGATAGTTTTATCCCTCCTGGTAATTACATTTCAAAGGAATGGCTTTTAGGTCCTAGAGGAAGACATACTTGAGTTGTAGGAAATACAAATACATATCAAAGGGACAGAGGAAAGATTTACAATTGAAAACCATTTTCAGTAATTGCGCTAAGAAAGGGAGGTCAGAGGTCTATCATCAGGTGTTGGAACAAACAGTAAATCTTTTGGCAGCCTTGAACTTTTTTAGACAATAACTCATGGGGGCTGGATTACATCAGGGAGTGGGTTTAGGTTGCTAGAAGCTGTGTAAATGTTTAGTGGAGTTTCCTACTTCAGGGGTTTGAGTGGAATGTTCAGGCCAAGAGTTTTTGCAGGTCTCAAAGGTTTTAGTCAACCAAGTTCTTATTTCCTAGAGATGCAATGTCGTAAATTGGAATTTCATTCCTGGGAACCTGTTTTATACTACAAATATATCAGAACCGATGAAGAAATGAAGTAGGGAGAAAACAAATGCAAATCTTTGCTTTTATAAACATGAATTAAGGGACTTCCCAGGTGGTACAGTAGTTAAGTCTCTGCCCGCCAGTGCAGGGGACACGGGTTCAATCCTGGTCCGGGAAGATCCCACAAGCCATGGAGCAACTGAGCCCGTGTGCCACAACCACTGAGCCCACATGCCACAACTACTGAAGCCCACACGCCTCAAGCCTGTGCTCCACCACAAGAGAAGCCACTGCCGTGAGAAGCTCACGCACAGCAATCAAGAGGAGCCCCCACTCACCACAACTAGAGAAAGCCTGTGCACAGTGACGAAAACCCAAAGCAGCCAATAAATACATAAATAAATAGATAAATAATATAAACATGAATTAACTAAATACAATATGTAATTCATAACCACAGAAGATGTTTTAAAGCACTTATGTGTGAGGCATACTGCTAACAGGTTCCCACATCAGTCGTTTTGAAATCACTTAAGAATCACCTAAGATTTATATGTATTTCATTTAGAGTTTGTTACTTTAAAAAATGAATACCACCATTTGATATAAATTTGACCATGTAGGTATGCAGTGATACGTCTTCTTACCATTTCTGTATTCCCAAGACCCCCTGCATCCCTTGAGCATCTTTTAGAAATTGGTTCCTAGGTCTCAGGACAGAGCTAATGAGTCAAAATCATCAGAGATGAGGCCCAGGCATTGGCATTTTTGAAAAGGTGGTTCTGATTGTCTTCAAGTTGGTAAACCGCTGTTTTACAGGAGATTATAAGTGCTTTTATCATCCAAATTTTAGAGAGAAGGAAACTGAAGTTACCTCAGAGAGTGGGACCCTACTTCAAGTAGGACTGGTGTTCTTGTCAAAAGAATGCCATGTAAAGAGACAGATAGGCACATGGGTAGAATGCCATGTGATCATGAAGGCAGGAATGGGGTGATGCGAACACAAGCCAAAGAATGTCAGATCGCAGGCAAACAACCAGAAACTAGGCAAGAGGCACAGAACAAGTTCTCCCTCCTGGCTTTCAGAAGGAACCAGCCCTGCCCCACTGAGTTTGCACTTTTAGCCTCCCGAACAGTGAGACAATGAGTTTCTGTTATTTAAACCTACTGGTTTGAGGTAATCTGTTAAGGCAGTCCCAGCATACTAATACATCTCCTAAAGCAGAAGATTACTCTGCTGTTTAAAAGCCTCACTGTGTCATCCACCTAATCTTCTACTTCCCTAAACCACAATCTTTTCTCTACTCTCCACCAAGATCAGGCTCTTTCTCTATGAAATTTTATTTTCTTATATCCCAGCTTTAGTCTGTTCAGGCTGCTATGACAAAAATACCATAAGCTAGGTGGTTTTTAACAATAAACATTTATTTCTCACAGTTCTGGAGGCTGGAAAGTCCAAGATCATAGTGCCGGCAGATTTGGTGGTTGCCGAGGGCTTCTCACAGTAACGTCACATGGCAGAAGAGATGAGCTGGCTTTCTGGGGTCTCTTTTATTTATTTATTTATTTATTTTTGACTGCGTTGGGTCTTTGTTGCTATGCAGGGCTTTCTCTGGTTGTGATGAGCAGGGACTACTCTTCTTTGTGGTACATGGGCTTCTCATTGCTGTGGCTTCTCTTGTTGCAGAGCATGGGCTCTAGGCTCGAGGGCTTCAGTAGCTGTGGCTCACAGGCTTAGTTGCTCCGTGGCATGTGGGATATTCCCAGACCAGGGATTGAACCCGTGTCCCCTGCATTGGCAGGCGGATTCTTAACCACTGCACCACCATGGAAGTCCCTCTGGGGTCTCTTTTGTAAGGGCACTAATCTCAGTCTTGAGGGTTCTGCTCTCCTGACTCAGTCAGCTCCCAGGTATCTCTTACTACCCCTTCCAGGGGATTAGGACTGAAAATATGAATGGGGGGGAGGGGCGCACACACAAACATTCAGACCACAGCAATCCTTTTCATGTCTCCTCTCTTTTCTACAAACCGACAATCCGCCTATTAGAGTTCTAGTTTCTCCTTGACTCTTTCTCTATTGTAGAAAGTTATTTTTGGTCCTGTACAATTTTTTTAAATCAATATCAACCATTTTGCTAAAATGTGAGCGTCATAGAAATAGAGATTCTCTCTCCCCCAAACCTCCACTTAACTTTCAATCCCTAGAATAGATGCTGACACTGAATAAATATTTGTGGAATGAATACATTTTGGTTCTTAGTTATTGACTGTTGGGCTAATTAGATATTTCTTGGATTTTTTTCTTTCTTCCCTCAGTAAGATTCTAAGTTCTTGGAGGGCAAGACTCTTGCCTTATACTTTCCTTGTATTCATGAACTCACTCCTATTGAATACCTGCTCTAAATCAGGCACCATGCTAGCTACTTAAGGTACATTGAATAATAAAAGAGAGTGTCTGCTCCAATGGAATTTATAATCTACTTGGAGTCAGAAACATTAAAGACATAATCTCTTACATGATGACGTAATTACAATTCTGATCAACACTTTGTAGGAAAAATATGGAAAGCTAGAAGCAAGGATAGCTAAGGTACCTACTCCCCCCTAGCGCTGGGATCAGGAAAATTCTTCTCAAGGACCCAAATGGGAGGAAAGGGGGCAGGGAAAGAATCAGTGCCCAGGCAAAGGAATATCAGGGGTGGAAGCCCTGAACAAAACCGGGGGAAAGGGTTACCTGAGCTGAGAGAGAAAACTAATATGTATTTTGGAAACTTATTTTGACTCAACTGTGAAATGTTTATTCTGGGAAATCACCTGAATGAACTCTTTGATTACACAGATGTAAAGCAAGTACTTACCCTTTGTTTTTAGGAGAAAACTGAAAGAAAAACAAGGATGTACAGAGTTGTGCAAGCATCATCACTATCGAATTTCAGAATATTTTCATCACCTGAAAGAGAAACCCCATACTCTCAGCCCATGGCATCAAATAAACTACATTCTATCACAACCAATAAAAAAAAGAAAAAGAAAAAAGAAAAACAAGGACATAGATATTTCAGATATATCTTAATCAGTGCTTGGACCCTAAATAGTTGTAGATAATTGAATCATTACTTCATACTGAGACTCACTTGCTTCTGTGGTGAGAAATGTTTCTTGATTTTATTTATACCTGGAGTTCATGGTTACAGCAAAGGGTGCTTACCCTTGGGAAGGTAGGTGTGGGCTTATTCAAGAATTGCTTGCAGGAGATTCAGAGCTTTTGCTCCAGGGCCAAGGAGCCAGAGTCATCACCTTATGCCAGAAGAGGAAGTAATGAGGAATAGGATTGGACTTGGCACAACCCAATCTATGCTGGAATGTTGATACCCTACACATGACTCTAAGACTGCATAACACCAAGTATGCTGATGCATGCTTTCAAAATGACTGCTCCAATAGCAGAGTGGAAAATGGATGGGGAGGGGCAAAGTGGATTCATTCTGGATCATTTTGTATTTATGGATCTTTTTAATTAATTTCTTCACATGCACTGGACCATGTTATTCCTCTTCAGACTTCCAGGTTTATCATAATACCTGGCATAGATATAGTATGCCCTTCAAAGTTGCTTATTGAATGAATGGACTTTTTCATTAGAAGATTATTTTAAAAGTCATTATGTAGAGTATGGAGTAAGACATCCTCAGATCACCAGAATTTGGAAACAAGAACATTCTTCGAGAATGAAAATAGTATGTGTGTATATATATATATATATATATATATATACACACACACATTTCTTTGGTCATCATTTTTTTCCTTGATTACTTATTCTCACTTTTTTCCAAAAATGATTTGAGGGGATGAATGAAATTATGCATAATGAGTCATTGGTGGTGAAAAAACAATCAGAAAACAAAATAAAACAAAACAAACTGGTCAGTGTATTGCCAACAAGATGTGAGGAACATCCATGAAGGTGACTAGAATAAATTTCCTGGAAGAATGACCAGAAAACGACTAATGTGAAAGGAACCTGTGACCTCACTGACTATTGAGAAACCTGTTTAAAGAAGGAAGGCAGGGAGTCCAGGTGGAATCAGGAAAAGGAAAGAAACCAGAGAGGATGACTTGGGTGTCATCACATAGCTTGACCAGAGGAGGGACTACATTATACTGCTGTCTTGCTCTCATTTTTCTTTCTTTCCTTCTTCCTTCCTTCCTTCCTTCCTTCCTTCCTTCCTTCCTTCCTTCCTTTCTTTCTTTCTTTCTTTTTCTTTCTTTCTTTCTTTCTTTTTCTTGTGAGTTTGGCCTTCCATCCCTTTGACACAGTGAAGGAAGAGGCACCATATTTTGAAAATGTTCTGGCTACTAGAAAAATATACACAGGACCATATATGGCACATGGCATTCTGATTCATAGCTTAGTCTCCTGTGAATTTGATTATTATGAACTGACCACAAAAGCCTGACCAAGTCAAGCTCTTGACTTTACAACCAAGGGCCATTTTATCTATCTCAAAAGGAGATGATCACACTAAGGTGGTGGTGGGTCCCCATTTTTGATATTCTGTCTCATCCTCTCAAACCCCACTGGAGTCCTATGGGAGGAACCTGCCTCCTCAGGGTAGCTCATTCCCAGACACTCTTGCAGAATCTCTGCTGTGGAGTCATTGGTGTGGCTTTTGCTTTAGGAGGGCTGGGGAGACTGGGTCATGGTATTTTCCAGGTAGGAGTCATGGAAAAAAATGTTCCCCAGATGCACTTTTGTAGAGGTGGGTCAATAGGAAAATCTAAGAGGCTGAAGCTTCAGTCAACCGTCAGCAATCTGACGTTCTCTTTAATTCATTGAACACACATGTAGATAAACCATGTGCTTTTTTAGGTCTTTAGTGACAGATTCATAGGCTGGGCTTTCCCTGGTTCCAAAGAATTCTTTCTCTGGCTTTAGGTTCGTCAGATTCAGAACAATATCACCATCTTCCTGGGGTACTCAAACCAGAGAATTCTCCAATCTCTAACATGTTTGCTTATGCTAACTTAAGAAATATTGAACAGAAGAGTGGATAGCCACTACTTACTCCCAGAGGACTTACAGACCCCCAAGAATATGTCTGTGTCCCCTGTGGGTTCCAGGGACTCCATTTTGAGAAGCACTGGGGAGACGATGGTTTTCACCTGATTGTTTACTCATGGACAAGGTTGGATTACTAGTTTTCTTTACATTTAGATTGAGGTTCTGCCCAATATGTTGTTACTCTTTTAACAAGAACAATACGTGATGGACTAAAATGTAAATTTTAAAAAAAGTTTGTTCTCTGCCTTTTAATTGTAGTGTTTATTATATTTATAGTTAATGTAATTAATGATATGATTTGATTTAAATCAATAATTATAGAGTTTTTTTTCCATTTGTATAATCAATTTTTGTTCTATTTATCCTTTTTTTGCTTTTTGGTGGAGTTTATCCCAAACTTTATTTATTCCATTGGCTTTTCAGCTATAGCTCTTTGCATTATTTTTATAGTTCGCTCTGAGTATTATAATATAAATTATTTACTTATCATAATGTACTTAGAGCTACCCCTGTACTAACTCAAATAAAATATTAGAATTTTGAAAAAAAAAGTTTTTGTTAAAATAACGATAAGAATCGTGGAAATAATTGAAGCCTAGAAATCAGTCAGGAAGTGTTTGGCACCATTATTTCTTTCAAACTTGGCTCAACTGAACTCTGCTTTGATAAGGGGGGTGTTTTTCCTCAGGTCTCCAGGGAGGGGACAAATAAAGATTAATGGGTGAAGCATTATAAATAATCAGACTGTTTTATAACAGTCATCATGGTAGTTGAAGAGATTTTATTTTTAACAGAGGCCAGAGTGCACTGAAGCTATTAATTAGTCAGCAGGTTGTTTTCTTTTTAATTGTTGTTGTCAGCCAATTGCTCTCTGCTCAAAATGCAAAAGTGAACTTTAGCACTATATATTACAGGGTGGTGACAGCAATCCGTTAATTAAAGGAAAGCTTCCTGGGACTTCCTAGGTGGCACAGTGGTTAAGAATCTGCCTGCCAATGCAGGTGACATGGGTTCAATCCCTGCTCCAGGAAGATCCCACATGCCACAGAGCAACAAAGCCTGTGCGCCACAACAATTGAGCCTGAGCTCTAGAGCCTGTGAGCCACAACAATTGAGCCTGTGTGCTGTGGCTACGGAAGCCCAAGCACCTAGAGCCCATGCTTTACAACAAGAGAAGCCACTGCAATGAGAAACCCGCACGCTGCAACGAAGAGTAGCCCCACTCTCTGCAACTAGAGAAAGCCTGTGTGCAGCAACACCACCCAACACAGCCAATACATACATACATACACGCATACATAAATTTATTAAAAAAAACCCCACCACATTGTAAAGGAAAAAAAAAAAGAACAAACGTATAGACACGAAGGGGGAAAAGGGGGTTGGGGTGGGATGAATTGGGAGATTGGGATTGACATATATACACTAATATGTATAAAACAGATAACTAATGAGAACCTCCTGTATAGCACAGGGGGCTTCAATTTGCTGTACAGTAGAAACTAACACAACATTGTAAAAGACTATAACCCTGTTAAAAAAAAATCTGTTAAAGGTTTTAGTGATTATTATAATAATGTAATGATTCTTTCAAAATCAGAGAGATATTTTGGGAAGATTGATAAGTTATAGATACTATTGGGGATAAAAATAATTACAACTTCCTGAGGAAGAAGACCCTCCCTAAGTGAGCCATTTCTTAATGGAAACTTTTGCCAACATTCTTATTACCCTCCAATTTTATTTTCTTTTGTTATCATCTCTCTCCCCTTCCCCAGAGGTGCCAAACTCTATGGGGGGGTCTTCCGTCTTAACATTGTTCTGTAGACACAGGACACTTGGCCATCAGACTCATTCTCTAATCTTTCTAACAAAAAATAAAATTAGAAAGAAAGGAAGAAAGAAGAGAAAAGAAAAAAAAAGAAATCTAAGTAATGATGATACTGAAATCTGAATAATGGAATCTAAAGCTTTGGTAGTGATGGGGTAATAGAATTCCTGGTGGAAGAAATTCTGACTAACCAGGACTACTTGAAATTTATCTATATTCAAATTCAAATACCTTCTGAAAGAAGCTGGGTAGGTAATGAAAATGAGGAAGTAGCCTGGGGTTAAGAAAAATTTTGACAAGTACTTAAGTACAAAGTACATGTCATTTTCTCCTTAAGTCTATTCTACTGTAAGAAATACATCAATGCCATGATGATGACAAAGGACCATGAGGGGAATGGACATAGAGTACACAGGAGAGGTTATGTCCTATAGGAATGGGAGCTCAGTGCTTCCTGATTCTAAGAGAATCCAGAAATTCTATTCTTCGTGTGAATATTTTAATATGTAGGCAATCAACTCAAATTTTCTAAAAAGCATTGTATAGATCGTTGTAAAGGCCCTCTGGTTTCTGACTGCTGATTTATATACAACCAGTGAATAAATGGATTGGGAAGAGGAGAGCTGGGCTTTCTGGTCAGAGACATTTTCCACGCAATGTACATAATCCTTGAAGCTGCATTCTTGCCCGTTTGGGGCATTCCATTCAATTTAGCAAGTGTGCATTGAAGTGTGCACTATGTCATAACAGTGTACCCTGGGATGAAAATTTTTCATCATTAGTTCTTACTACTACTTTGGAGACTTGATATAGTAGGTTCAGATATCACGTCCTGTCATAGTGGTTCCCAGTCAGACTGTATATTAGAATTTAGGGGGTCACATCCTGGATCCAAGAATTAGGTTCAAAGCCCATCCATAAAGAAAAAGTTGGGTGTGTCAAAATTATCCTTAGTTCCCTGGGAATGCTCCATCATGGAGAGTGATAGACTCTACCACCATGCCAGCTTTCCCTTCAGTATTGGAATAGATTCATTGTTTTCTGGATGAGCGCAGATGAACTAGCTGCCTGACTTTCAGGGCTAAGCTCTTAAAAACGTGCACTCTAGCATTAAACACCAGAATCACATTCAGTGCAGGAAATAGTCACACTTTGAGAGACCTCCCAGGAACTGAGACCTTCAGAAGGAAAACCAGATTGCTGTTTCTCACCTGAACACGCTACCTGCTATTCAATTTTGGCTCCTTTCATTATTTTATTCATAGAATTTCGTTCAAATAAATTAAATGAGACATGAAGTACGGCACGAGGTATTAGGCAGCTCCACTGTAAGTAACGTGTCTCCGTGAACTATCATGTTTTCGTTGGAAAAATACTTTTACGTAGGTCAGTAGTTCTCAAAGGATAGCCCAGGGACTCCTGGAAGTCCCTGAAGCCCTTTCAGGGGGTGCATGAAGTCACAACTGCTTTTACAGTAATATTTAGAGGTTATTTTCCTTTTTTAACTCATTTTCTCACACATGTGATTGATGGTCTTTTTTACGTGTACACCTGGCCAGGCTCCTTGTTACTCAATCAAACACTAATCCAGGTGCTGCTGTGATGTTATTTTGTGTAAGTGATTAAAGTACATATTTGACTTTAAGTAGGGGAGTTTATCCTAGATAACCTGTGTGGGCCTGAGTCAATCAGTCCAAAAGCCTTAAAAGCAGAACTGAGGCTTCTCTGAAGAAGAAATTCCACCTGTGGACTGCAGCTTCTTGCATCTGAGGATTTTAGCCTGCCCTTCCTGATAGCCTGTCCTATGGGTTTCAGATTTGCCTAGCAAACCCTCATAATTGTGTTAAGTAATTCCTTGCAGTAAATCTCTTAATATATCTCTCTCTCTATTCTGCTTCTGTGGTTTAACCTTGGCAGAGATTTTGGTAGCAGAAATGGTTAAAGAAGAACAGAATCTTAAGGATGAGTTTTCTGGAGTTGGTTTTCTAATTCAACTAGACTTAAAGACACTAATGCCTCTGTTTTCAGTGCCAGAGAAGGCACTGGTAGTCCATTTCATAATATGTCAGAGATACCCAAAATATGGCCATTGGATACTTCTAATCAGTAGCAGGAGAAGGCAAGATTCTGGGTGACCATGTATTTGCTATTTTAGAACATTTTAGTCAAATTGAGGAATATAATGAAATTGGCTAGTTGCTCCTAACTGCCCTCCAGCAGTAGGGAAAAGAAAAAGGCTTCAAATTCTCAGGTAAAGCATTACCTAAATGGTCTGAAGGCTTTTATATCTGCCCAGAGGGAAATCCTTATATCCTATAGCTATGGGCCAAGATTTCTGAAAACCAAACCTAGAGTCTCATCCTTCAGTGGCTGAACTACAACACAAAAGTAAGGACATTGGGAAGAAATAGGATCCTGAAAATTCGCATGGGGACATAGATGGGAAGTTTTTTTTTTTTTTTTGGCTGCGTCAAGTTTTAGGTGTGGCACGCGGGATCTTCTTTGCAGTGCGAGCACTTCTCTCTAGTTGTGGCTTGCGGGCTTCTCTCTAGTCGTGGCATGGGGATTTTCTCTCTCTAGTTGTGACGTATGGGCTCCAAAGTGCATGGACTCTGTACTTTGCAGCACGCAGTCTCACTAGCGTGCAGGCTCAGTAGTTGCGGCTTGCAGGCTTAGTTGCCCCACAGCACGTGGGATCTCTGTTCCTCAACCAGGGATCGAACCCGTATCCCCTGCATTGGAAGGTGGATTGTTTACCACCGGACCACCAGGGACGTCCCTATGGGCAGATCTTGACAAAGCTAGGAACACTGAACCCCTAAGTTCTGCTGAGTCATCTTTGCCAGTAGAAGCAGCTTTCTGCCTCTGTCCAAAGAACCTGTAATGGCCTCCCCTGCAAGACACTGCTGACCCTCCTCAGGACCTGCCTCCGTCACTCTTTGCTTCTAGTACTAGAACTAACTCCCGTCCCGGCAGGCCCCGAAAGGCGAGGTACGAAGTGTGAGGTACCTCCATGAGAAGATGGGCTGTGCTCCAAAAGAACTGCATGATTTTTCCAATGTATACAGGCAGAAATCTCGGGAATATGCATTATACAGGCAGAAATCTCGGGAATGGATATTAAGGGTGTGAGAGCATGGTGGAAGGAACAGAAAGTTGAATCAGGTGGAATTTATTCAGAGGGGCCCACTAAGCAGAAATTCTAGATTTCGTATCTTGGCTCAAGGAGTTAGAAAGAACTCTAACAGTTTGATTTGTTGTCTGAAACAAATCCATAGGTGGTCTACACCGAATAAGTTCAAATGCCCGAACTGCGTTGGTACACTGTAGAGGAAAGCATCCAAAGGCTTAGGGAGATGGAATGTTAGAGCGGATTTATCATATAAGACCTGATCATACACGCTGGGAAGGTCCAAAGGCATACCTTTTACCTCAGCTGTGAAACACAGATTTGTGAGAGGAGCTCCAGAATCTTTGAAGAGCTCTGTGGTTCTCTTCTCTGTAGATCAGAATTTACAGTGGGAACTGCTGCCATTCAACTAGGATCCCTGAACGCCATGAAGATAACGGGACTCTAGGAAGCCAGGTGCCCAGAGGCTGCATTTAATTACCAAAGACAAAATGAGGACAATGATTGTAACGGAGAGCAGAGTCAAAGTATATAGTGATCAGGATAGTCTAACTCGAAGAAACCTGTGGCGTTGAATAATTGATCAAAAGAAGTAGATGGGCAGTCAACTAAATTCTCAGTTGTGTAAGTGGAAAAGTTCTAGGTTAGTCAACAGATGTCTAACTCGAGTCACAGAACAATCACAATCTCTCGATTAATTCCCAAACCCTTTAGCCAGTTTACAGACCCAGAACCCCTTGAAAGAAGGGCAGGCCAGGTCCCCTTGAAAATTGCCAAAGTTTTATACTGTTATTCTGTTTCCCAGCCTTCTGCACAGGGACCTATGGCCATTTATCAGGGTGACTGTTCACTGAAGAGAGGGAAATAATCATACTTTTCAGGGACTACTGGACACTACTTCTGAAATGACACTAACTCCTAGAGACTCAAAATGTCATTCTGCTCTATCAGTGAAAATAGGAGCTTGTGGATGTCAGGTGAGCAATGGGGTTTTAGCTCAGGTCCATCTAACACTGGGCCCAGTGAGTTCCCGAATCCATCCTGTGGCTATTTCCCCAGTTCTGGGACGCATAATTGGAATAGATATACTCAGTAACTGGCAGGATCCCCATGTTGGATCCCTAACTTGTGGAGTGAGAGACTTGGATGAGCGGTCAGGAGAGTGGTGTGCAAAGGGCAGCGGGGTGGGAGGATGAGAGTGGGGGGGGGCATTGTGATGTGATCAAGCACCCAGAGAAGAAGAAGTTCTGCAGAAACCAGGGGAAGGTGAGAAAGGTTTTGTTGGAATGTAAGGGAGTTAAAGTTGGAGTGTTTTAAGACCTAGCCTAAGATATCCGATATATTTGGACTTTAATTTGTGACCGTTAGGGAGTCACTGCTGGCTTTGAACAATAATGTGGCATGAAGTAAAATTCTGTGCAGGTGAAAGAGATGGAATAGTGGGAGGAAGCTACAGATAAAGGACGCATTTCCTGGTATTGCACAATTTACAGTGGGATGATGGAGCAAGCACACAGATCAAGGTGAGGCATGAGGAAGGCCCAAGAGAGGTGTGGAGTTGGAGAAAAGAGAGGTCTCACACGGAGACTGGAGACAAGAAATGCAAGAGTTGTCTGTTTAATAAAATGCTTTGGCAATCTGCTACACCTCCAGATTTCTCCTTTGCCAGCGTGGATTCCTTTCTCTTAAATTAAATCAATATTTGCCATTTGGCTCCAACTATGACATCTTATTTGCCATAGCCGTCTATTCAGGAGAGGATTGACATTTGCCCAAAGCTTTTTAGCCTAAACTCCTCTGTTCACAATTGCCCACAATTGCTGTCAAAGCAGGGGTATGAAAAAGATGCAGCTAATACAAGTCCTCAGGTAAGGAGGAGCTCTTCAGAATCAATTCTTCTTGTGTTGGCGCCTGGAGACTTACCTGGACTCCCATGGCCTTCTCCTGTTTTATTTTAATTAATTAATTTGTTTAGTATTATTTATGAAGTAACTAACAATGTGTTAGTTTCAGGTGTAGAGCAAAGTGATTTCACTATACATATATATGTATATACATATTCTTTTCAGATTCTTCTCTGTTATAGGTTATTATACGATATTGAATATAGTTCCCTGTAGTATACAATAAGCCTTGTTGTTTATCTATTTTATATATAGTAGTGTGTATCTGTTAATCCCAAACTCCTAATTTATCCCTCCTTCCACCATTCCCCTTTGGTAACTGCATGTTTGCTTTCTCCATGGCCTTTTCTCGTCAGTTAAATACAAAACTCCCCTCTCTGTCCACACTCTAAGGGCTTGCTACTCAAGGGTGTCTGTACACCAACAACATCAGCATCACCTGGGAGGTCCTAGAAATGCAGAATCTCAGGCCTCATCCCAGCCTGAGAAAGAATCTTCAGTCCTGGAAACCCCAGAGATTCCTACCCACTTTAAAGTTTGAGAAGCTCTGGATTAGTTGCTAATCCCTTTTCTTCATTCTCCTGCACAACTTCATGCATGGACTTGACAGTTTCATCAAAAAGTCTAATATTTTAGGACTGGAAGGGATCTTAGAAATTATGTAAGAATAAGGGAACCATGTGATTTATCACTCAAACCAGGACATTTTTGAGAGTGAAAGGAAATGTCATTGAAAATATGTCAGGACAACAGGTGAAAAAGAGGACTGTCCTGAACAACCTCATTACTGAGTATTTACTATCAGCTAACGTTTAAATGTATAATCTCAAATCCCAATAACAACCTCTCCAGGTAGGAGTTATTATCCCCAGTTTACAGATATGGCAAGAGTAGTGGGTTGAACTGCAGCCTCCCAAAAGATGTGACTGTGACCTCATTTGGAAAAAAAAGTTCTTTGCAGATTAAATATAATTAAGTGAAGAATCTCAAGGTGAAATCATCCTGCATTAGAGTGGGCCCTAAATCCAGGGTGATGTGTCTTTATAAAAGAAGGCCATGTGAAGAATGAGGCAGTGAGTGTGCTGCTACAAGCCAAGGAACGCTGGGAGCCCGCCAGGAAGCTGGAAGAAGCAAGGACAGATTTGTTGCAGGGAGGGGGACCCCTTCCAGGGTCCAAGAGCGGGCTCTCGTCTAACGCTCGGAAATGAATTGTCCGAGGAGACACACGTGCTGACAAAGCAAGAGACTTTATTGGGAAGGGGCACCCGGGTGGAGAGCAGAAGGGTGAGGGAACCCAGGAGGACTGCTCTGCCACGCAGCTCGCAGTCTCGGGTTTTATGGGGATGGGATTAGTTTCCAGGTTGTGTCTGGCCAATCATTCTGACTCAGGGTCCTTTCTGGTGGCGCACACATCACTCAGCCAAGATGGATTCCAGCAAGGATTCTGGGAGGTTGGTAGGACATGTGGACTGGCGTCTCCTCTCTCATTCTGACCTTCCCGGAGTTCTTCGGCTTGGTGGTGGCTTGTTAGTTCTGTGTTCCTTACCAACATCTCCTGTTGTAAAATAACTCATGTAAATTGTTACTCTTTCCCTGGCCAGGACGGGCGGTTTTAGTCAGTGTTTCCCTTAACAGATTCACCCCGAGAGAGTCTGTGGAGGGAACTTGGCCCTGTGGACACCTTGATTTCAGACTTCTGGCCTCTAAAACTGAGAGAATTAATTTGTGTTATTTAAAATCACTCAGCTTGTGGTAATTTGTTATGGCAACCCTAGTAAACTAATACAGTGAAAGGAGTCAGACGTGCAGGAAGGGAGCGAGGATCCTTCCTAGGTTTAAACGAAAGAGCCTCAAGGTGTGCGAGGAAAGGGGAGAGGTGAGCTGAGTGAGAGGAAGCATAGGGACCACCCACGATTTCCTCTTCCCTCTCCCTCCCTCATCACCGTAAAAGCCTATGGTGGCTCTCCTGTGTTTTAGGTGATATAAAGATGGAAAGCTTTTGCACTTGCACCAAGCTGCCTTCAATGTCTGCCCAGAGCTTTGTCCTTAACAGAGAAATTTCAAACTCATAATCACATTTGACCCTAAAAAGAATCCATTTTACTGTTGAGAAAGCTGAGGTGCAGAAGACTAAATGAATTATTCAAACTTATAAGTGTCTGTGTCAGTCTAAGTCTTCAAATTCCACGTTATTACCATTCCACCATTTTGTTGTGGGACAATAATTCTTCCATAAAGAAAAAAAAAAAAAAAAAAAAACAAACCAAAACGAGAAACAAAAACAAAGAAGCAAACCCAGTTCATGAAATTTGGTCATGAGCAACAGAAACCATCGGAGATTGTGGGCACTCAGCTCCTGTGTCTGGATGGGCGGAAACAGGACATCCTTAAAAGAAATTACCTGCACTGAGACTTGGGTAAACTTTGGTATAATCATTCAGCATTCTTTAGTCACCTTCCTTTGAGGAAATAAAATGAGGGTAAGAGCTTTGCCTGAATGTATAGTGTTAAATGAGTCAATATAATCTTTGAGGGTTTGTGTGCTAAATACGTGTTTGTTTCCAGCAAAGACTATGGACGGATTTCGGCAAGCGTGGTTTGTTTGGTAAAACGGCAGACTATAAAGAGATTTAACTTTGAGAAGGCAAGCGCCTGAAACTTCTTCATTCATAACTCGGTTTTTAGGACCAAGTTACAGTTTTTTCCCTTCTTAGTCGGGGAGGGGGTTGCCATACCTGCCTGGCAGGAGGTGCAGAGGCCATTCTTAGCGGGGGGCTTCTCCTCCCTTCCGCTCCCTACTTCCTCCACACCCCGGGCTGGGGCAGCCTCCTTTGCAGTATTTGCTTTCAACACTTTGAATTCAGTTTGTTTGACCTCGCAGTTTTTTTTTGCAGCTTGAAATTACACCCGAAAGAGACCTGTACGAGATTTCGGTTCCATTCCATTCAGGGACGATCTGGAAACCCTGAGAGCCTGATTTTCTAATCTGCTACAGTCCCAACATCCCTTCTCCCGCTTATTCTTAAAAAAACAGATCAGGTTTCTAAGAGGCATGAACCGCAGTGAAGTAGATACCCGTACGAGGTTTTGCCCTTCAGTGTTCTAAGAAGGGCTAGCAAGGCAGCGGTGCGGGGACAGGAGTCCCTGGAGGCGCGCGTCAGCTGGGAGAAGCGTGCGCGGGCCTGGCGTTTTCCTGTGGCTTCTGTGCGAAGCGTGATGGGTAAAAGGTAGGGGAAGCGGTGGTTGGAACTTTGCCCCAGGAAGAGAGCGACCCTCAGCGGAAGGATTTCTGTGCCAGGGAAACGGCGGCTGAGCGCTGTCGGCGCCTGGCGGAGAGAGCTTTCCCCTCTCGGGAAGAACAAGATCTCCGCCCGGAGCTCCATAGGGGAGGGAAGGGAAGGAGGTGGGAGAAGGAGGGGTGGGATGTCTGGAAGCGCAGGCAGCCGCAGCTCAGCAGCGCCCTGGGCATCTCCCTCTCCTTGCAGGCCCTGCGGAGAGGTCGTTTTATAGCCACACGAACACGACCTTCTCGAGCGTCCCGGACACGTCAGTAGTTTCTTCTGGGGGGTGAGAAAACGCTAACGTTTTGCAGATGAAAACTCGGCCGCCTCCCTGAAGGAGCTCCGCTGAGAGCGCTGGGGAGGCGGGGCGCGGGGAAGACGGGAGGCCGCCCGGGAGGCCGCGGCGCTTTCCGTGCACACCCCGCCTGGAAGCTCCCGGTTGGGTGGCGGAGGAGGTGGGGCGAGGGCGGGGGGCAGAAATAGGGCGCCCGGCGCGCGAGCGCAGCCCGCCCGCAGCGCGGTCCTCGACCCGGCGCCCGATCCGCGGGTGTGCGGTGGTGCGCCGCGGCGCGCCGCGGGGACCCTCGCTCCCGGAGGACCTCCGTGAGTCACCGCAGAGGTGTCGCAATCGCCACCCAGAGGAAATCAGGCACAGGGTGGGGCACGTTCCCCGCTGCGCTCGCCCCCAGTCCTCGTCTCCCGGCCGGCGCTGCCAGGGCTGCGCACGCGGCGGCGGCGGCTTCGGCGGGGGCCTGGGCCGCCAGCGGAGAAAGAGTTAACTGGCCGCGGCGAGGAGGAGCCCGAAGAGGAAGGAAGGAAATTGCTGTCCTTCTGAAAGTTTTTTCCTTCCTCTCTTCTTTTTCCTCCAGAGGTGAGTGCCGGGAGGCGTTGGCGCTGACTCCCGGGACCCGGGTTCCGCGCCTCTGCTCCGGGAGCTGCCTTCCCGACTACCTGGGGACAGGGACAGCTGTCGCGCTCAGACCTCCTCCGTGGACCCCTTCCGAGTGCGCCGAGCCATGGATGGCGTGGAGCTGGCCGGGACGATCCTTTACACCTGGCTGACCCTGGTGCTCGGCCTCATACTCCTGCCGTCGGCCTTGGGGGTGTCTTTGGGCATCTCCGAGCTCTACATGAAGATCCTGGTGAAAACTTTAGAGGTGAGTGCGTGGAGGGATGCTGCGCCCCCTCCCCGAGGGTTTTAGGGAGATTCTGGGCTTTGGGAAACGAGAATGGAGCTGAAAGCCGAATAGACGCGAGGGGACCAGTGAGGAAGGTCAGTGGTTCGTAGGGGTGTGCGTTTTAGTTTATTCTCGGCGGCATCCCGCTTTTCCCGCAGAGCTGGAGGGATCCGGGCTGAGACCACTGGACCACCCTGTTGTTGCTGTGGTTGAAGGCAGAACTACCCCCACCCGCTGCTGTTATTATTATGATGATATTTTACTGATCAGAATAACAATGCAAACGCTTTTTCTATCACAGAATTTCTTTATATCCTTTATGCAGGACAGTTGTCACCTCAGTCTCCTTAGTTTTTACAGCCCCAGGTTTCAGAGGTCCTTTCATGGACTAAGGCATCCTGTCCAGAAAGGCATCATGTTCTAGTTTATGCTCAAGATAAGAAACCAATTACTGGATGGTAGAAAGCAATCTGATTATATTTTAACAGAGTTATGGAAATTTAGTCTAACCAATGGCACTTGAAATGTCATTGAATATCTATATTCATTGGCCTCAGCTCTCCCTACACTCCTGTTTCCAAATTTTGCAAAGAAGGGTGAATGAAAGCACTAGATACATAGGAAATGCTCAAATCTCAGTGGCGTTTGAATTGGCACACTCTTCGGTTGTGTTTTTGGGGGTTTTTGCTCCTGTGTGGCTAAGATTTAACCTATCTTCAGGTCTTTAGTGGGTCAGCACACACACATAGTCAGAGCAGCCTGCTCCTGCCTTTCATTTTAGTTTTTATTCTTTGCCTTCCCGTCTCCTCCATCCACCGATTAGTTTCCTGTCTTTTTAAAAAGGCAGGGCAATAATTTTCAGGTGGTTAACACCTCTAACACTCAGGTATTACCCCTGCTATTGGAAATATAATAAATGCTAGAAGGCCATGACTGTAAGTAATAATAAAGAAAAGCTACCAAAGCAACATGCTTTTCAGTTAACTTAATTCTACAACACCTCTCTGGGAAAGGGTCTGTTATTATTCCCATTGATAGCCTGGGGAATGGAGGTTCAGAGAGGTGGTTTGTCTGGACAGTGGCATACAGCTGTGAGTGGTAGAATCAGGATTTTAATCTGAATCTAGAGCCTGAGTTCTTACTCTGCCAAGATGACAGTCTCTGCTGAGAGACTTTTATTTTGCTACAAATGATGGCCAGCTATTATTTAAGTCTAATCTTTTGAATTTTTATATAATTTTATACACTTTTCCCTTTTTCTTTCCCTCTCTTCAGTCAATTCTTAAATGTTTTTTTCAGTGTGAAAACTGAAAGTTGAATTGTCTTGGTGACGGTCACATTTTTGCAAGCTTCTGGCCTAAGTTTTAAAAATTATACTTAACCCTTTCTTTTTGGTGAAATGTGGATAGCTACTTATTTTCTTTTTTTTTTTAAGAACTTTTATTGAGATACAGTTAACAGACAATAAACTGCATATGTTTAGAGTATACAATTTGGTATTTTTTTTCTTATTAGTAATGTATATATGGCAATCCCAATCTCCCAATTCATTCCCTCCCCCAGCTACTTATTTTCTGAAATAAGGATTTTGAAATTAAGTGGCATGACAACCTGATTGAAAGTTGTCACCCTCCTTGGTAGGGGGAGTGAGATGGGAGTAGTGGCCGGGATTGTTAAAAGCTGCTACCTTCAGGGTCCTTTGCAGATAGAGCTGCATCTTTCCTGGTGCCTTCAGGTAGATGTGTCCTGAGATACCTCAAGAAATCTAGAACCTCCAGAGAGAGATTCTTCCTCTGTATTTGGGCTTACCTGATCAGCTAGAGAAGCTGGCGTGGTGAAAGAGAAATAGCTATTTATTGGGAGATGCACTGATAGTTTGGAAAAAAACTGATCATTTTGGCACCTATATAGATGTGGGGTGTGGGGAGGGAGGAGAAAGCCAACATTTTTCTACTTTGTGGCCAAGTGTGTGTTGGTCATTGGATAGATTATCTCCTTTAGTCTTTACAACATCCCTTGGTATTGTTTAGAGATGATGAAAGTTAGACCCCAGGAGGTTAAAGTCTTGCCTGAGATGATTTCAGCAAGGAAGTGGCAGAACTACAGTTCACGTGTACTTTTGTCGGTCCAGCTGCAAAGCGTAGGCACTGGGCCACTGTCACTGGGGAGTTAGCCCAAAGAAGAAAACGGTTTTCCAGTACAAATTCCCTTTGGCATTAAGTGACTTATCCTCCAGCCATAAAACTTGCTAATCTTGAACATGGTAGCTACATTTTGGAGGACAGACTTTGCAGTTAGCCTTTCAGGAGAGGGTCTGTCTTCTTCTTTTTTTTTTTTTTTTGGCACACGGGCTTAGTTGCTCCGTGGCATGTGGGATCTTCCTGGAGCTGGGATCGAACCCATGACCTCTGCATTGTCAGGCGGATTCTTAACAACTGCGCCACCTAGGAAGCCCTGAGGGTCTGTCTTCTGAAACTTCTGATGCTGGCACAGAGAGCTCTTTGGAGCAGATGATATTATTGGGGGACTGCCCCCATATTAGTTTGCTGCCATAACAAAGTCCCATAGACGGGTGACTTAAACCATGGAACCATGGAAATTTATTTTCTTACAGTTCTGGAGGCTAGAAGTCCAAGATTAAGGTGTCAGCAGGTTTGGTTTCTTCTGAGGCCTCTCTCCTTAGCTTTAGATGGTGCCGTCTTGCTATGACCTCACATGGTCTGTCCTCTCTGTACATTCTCTTCCTCTTATAAAGACACCAGTCATACTGAATTAAGGCCTCACCCCAAGGGCCTTATTTTAACTTAGTCACCTCTTTAAAGGCCCAGTTTCCAAATATAGTCACATTCTGAGGTACTGGGGGTTAGGGCTTCAACACAATAATTTTGGGGGGGCTTGGGAGGACACAGTTCAGCCCATATTAGCTATAGAATACCAATATTTTCCATCATAAGAGCATGGACTAATTGTCCTAGTCTAAGGTAATTACTATTTATAGAAAATGTAAAATCATATGCCCACAGTGAAAAAAGTGAACTCCAGGATAAGGATGATTGATTGTTTACAAAATTTTATTTTAATCATATCTTTGGTCTACTTACAATTGATAATAGGTAACAAGGCTTTAAAATGAAAAACTATGGAAATAAAACTTTACCTGTATTGAGAAAAGATGGGAAGTATAAGTCCAGAGTTTGAGAATTCCTGCCCCAGATCAACAAGGAAGAGAAAAGGATGCAACCAGATTAAGACTCTGAGCCTATTATCATTTGTGACTTGCCACTTGAAGCCGGGAAGATTAGGCCTCTATTTATAGGTTGTTTTCTAAGCACAAATGGCATGTTCCTACTTTGCTCTTTGGGATGTTGTGCAGGGGTCCTGATGTAGTCAGATCATGTTTTCCTCCTTGACTTTCATGTACACGTTTTAGGTTATATATTCTCTATCACTTATTTTCTTATTTGAGAAAAAATTTTTACTTCTCTGCTTGGTCCCTTCAAGCCCAGCAATAACTGAGGATTTTGCCTTGACATATTTAATAAATTCTGTCTTTTTGCCTCTTCAAGGGTGACTAAGTCCTAATTATAATTATTACAGTGCCTTTTACCTCTTGTTTTGCTCTTCTCCCACCTCCCCAAATCAAGTCAATTTAGGCATTGTTAGCTTCTAGAATTATAATCATTTAGATAATATTTTAATTGTTCCTTTTTCTAAACTAGAGAAGTAGCCATTGGGTTTTCTGGAATGGTGTCAAAAGAGTTCACTTGCAGCCTTTTTTTTTTTTTTAAGATTTGTTTTATTATTTATTTATTTTTGGCTGCATTGGGTCTTCGTTGCTGCACACGGGCTTTCTCTAGTTGTGGAGAGCCAGGGCTACTCTTCATTGCTGTGCGAGGGCTTCTCATTGTGGTGGCGTCTCTTGTTGGGGACCACAGGCTCTAGGCATTGTACTCCTATTTATATTCAAAACAAAATGGGAGTTAATTTTTCCTGTTCTTAAATTCTGTCAAACCTGTGGTTCCTTATAATCATAACATTTTCTGTATACATCTTAGTAGGTAAGTGACCTGGTGGGCAGATGTCTTCTTACTTTTTTTGTTTGTTTGTTTGTTTTTTAATTTTCATTGAAGTATGGTTGATTTACAATGTTGTGTTAGTTTCAGGTGTACAACAAAGTGAATCAGTTATACATATACATAAATCTACTCTTTTTTTAGATTCTTTTCCCATATAGGCCATTATAGAGTATTGAGTAGAATTTTCTGTGCTATACAGTAGGTCCTTATTAGTTATCTACTTTATATACAGTAGTGTGTATATGTCAATCCCAGTCTCCCAGCAGATGTCTTTAGTTAGTGATTTCATGGATTCCTTTCCAATTTTCCAGGTCTCACACTGCTCCTTCTGCGAGCTTCTGTCTAATACAGGCAATTCGGCATCTTTGAGTGTGTCTCATCCTTGAATGCCTAATTTGTTATGAAAATAATATTTTTTGTGCCCTGTGTTTATGTCTTTACATGTGTTAATCTTGTTTAACCCTCATAGCAACCCTACAGAATAGGAACTATTATCCTCATTTTACAGATGAGGAAACTGGGGCTAAGAGGGATTAAGTAGTTTTAAAGCCAGATAGGCTTGATGCCATAGTCTGTGCTCTTGCCTTTCATGCTTTCCAGCCTTTCCAAGGAGTAATTTATTGGGCTACCAGGTGTGTGTGAGGGGTTTAATAAGGTAAACATGATCTTTTCCTCATTTTATTTGGTCATTATCAGTAACTAATACAAGAGTATGCCTGGGACTTGGTATACTATTGTATCAGAGATTCGGTGGGGTATCTTTTTAATTCATATAGTACCAGGGCTTAATGATTAATTTCATGTCTATATAAGCATGGTTTAAATATTCTGCATTCTGTCTGTGGCACGGTTTACATTAATACTTCTTGTTTTTTGAATAGTGGGCCACATTACGAATTCAAAAAGGAGTCTCAAAGGAGTCAGTTCTTAAAAACTCAGCTTCTGTTGGTAAGTCTTCCTTTTCATTATGATGGTTAAAGTATCCAAATTGGGTAAATTTGTGTCTACCCAATTTGAATTTGAAATATGCATAGAGCAGTGCATTTTATGGGCCTTGGATTATTCATAATTCTGTCCTTTATGCAAAATAGCTGCCTTCTGAGTTTTGGATGAGTTTTTACTGAATGGTGGTGATATGTGTTGGTCCATATATGTGTTCTTACTGGGTATTTTTAAAGATATGCATTTAAAGGTGGTCACCTTTGTTAGTTAATGGTCTTAAGGGGAAGAAAAGGCCAATTGGACTACCTGGGGTTAAGTTAAACCTAGGTTCGAGGTTTCATTAGCACCTTATTCTAACTTGTGCTTCTCAAAGTACAAGGACGAGTCAGAAATTATCTGCACTCTGGCTGTAGAATTTATTTTAATTAACTTTTAGAAGAGACAAATACATCAGTTTTTGACATAATCTGCTTGCTTTTCAGTACACTTTGTCCATCTGTCAACAAGCTTTTGTATTCCCTCATTAAAAATGTTTTAGGCCCTGAATGCACCACTGTCTTCACTTCTTCATCAGAAGTGAATCTTCTTCCTCATAGGGCTGCTTTCAGGGGACCAAACAGGTGAAAGTCCGATGGAGCAAGATCAGGACTATAGGGAGGATGCTTTAACACCTCCAAACGAAGTTTTTGCAGAGTGTGGACAGAAGTGTGTGGACGTGCACACACTCAGACCACAGAAAACGAATCACTGCATGCTGCTCTCCTTTCGTGCAAATCACAAGTGAGGCATCCATTTTTGTTTGCATCTTTGTTACAAAAGAACTGATGTAACATGTTCACACCTGCACAGCAGTGACTGGGGAGACAGTAGCCTTGAAGGGAAAGTGCTGATAAGCTCAGTCAACAGAAGTTTTAATATAACAGGAGTGCAGATAATTTTTGACTCAGCCTCGTATATTCTGCAAAATATTTTCGTACTAAAAACTAATTAGTAACTCATGAAATAAAAAAATAACTCCCTTGTGAAATAAGCTTGGGAATCACCACATGCTACACATTCCTTTTAGAGACTAATAATGTATAGTAACAAAGGCTCAGAAAAGTCCTGTAATAAAGGAACTCGCTTAATTTTTGTTAGAAGTGAGTTAACAAATCAGCTAAGCTAACCAATCCCTGCTTTTATTTGTGTGCTTTGCCTCTGTCCCAATAAACCCTTCCACTTGGGTTAAGAATTTTAAGACTTTTTTAAGACACTGGGTTCACAGGGGAGTAGAATTCTATGGAAGCGATGGCTGTGAAATTAGGAAGAAATAAACCCTTAATTTAATTAAAAGATTAAGGCTTTATGTGTTTTTCAAAAGTAATATGGAAACAATTTTGTGTCCATTTGGTTGATTAAAGATGGTCAAAATGTTAAACACTTCACTAGAAGGAATTTATCTTCTGAAAGACTGTCTAGAGGAATTGTGGAAATTATATATTATAGTATGTTTTGGAAATAAAGAATTTGAGTGAAAACATCTGTGCGTTTTTGTGTAATTAGATTGTTACGTTCAAATGATTGAAGAAACTAGTAGAGCTTCATGGTGTCTACTTAAACACCAAAGGATTAGAATCAATAACATTTTAACCATGTTTGGATATTTCTGGCTATACTTGATCCTCTTTATTTTTTTGGATCCTCTTTTTATTGCCAGATACCTTCTCTTAGGTATAGCAGATCTAGTAATTTTTTTTTCCTGGTTTCTTTTTAAATGTGTGCCCTTGTAATTTAAGGAGAGAACAAACTTTATTGCTGACTTTCTGTTGTACTTGGTGAGACTTCGGGCTGTCATTGATCTTGGGTGAAATTCTATGGGACCCTATAGATTGGGGTGGTGATGTCATATGTCTTGGGCCGTGAATTTAAAAGGGCACAAAGTGTTTCAATTTGGTAGGTTAAGAGGATTAAAAAATCACTAGGTGAGTGTGTTTGTAGCATTGTTTTAGTTTTTTCAGCTTAATGGGAGTGACTATTTCCACTTGTCGAATTTTCTTTTTTTTTTTGTCATGCATCTGTCTTTTCTGTTTTTGGTCTTTGCCTTTTTCTTGTTACTTCCAGGAAAGAGTGGAAGTGAGCGGGAGGAGAAATATATGTATAATAATGGTTTAGAGTAGGCTGATGCCTACAGAATTTATTATATTTCATTCAGAGTGGCTGTTCTTCCTTTTAGCCCGTGCAGCTGGCAATTGCAGTTACTGAGCATTTGCTATCTTTTACAGGGGATCCAAAGATGATTGAGACATGGTTCCTGTGGGGAGACAGGCATCTGATAGGCCACTGTGATAAATGCTAAAATAGCCGCATAAGCAGAGGAGGATGTGAGAGCTCGTTTAGGCTCTGCTGTGTGCTGCTTTTCTCTCTATTAATCCCACAGCTGTGCATGGTATGCTCCTCTACTCCCATCCTGACTTACACCCTGCTTGGGTCGCCCGGTGGCAGGGTGTGTGCCCTGTTGATACATTCTGGTGTTTGAAGTCAGCAGAGAGGTAGTATCACAGTCCTAGACAGAGGCAGAGGGTGATGAAGCACTGAGCACTTGTGTGCCTGGCTGGTGCATCATGTCTCTGTACCGCAGCCAACCAGAGCACAAGTCAGTGTTGAGCCAGTCAAAGTTTAGGCAAGGGTCAGTGTCAGGCCACAGGCTCCAGAGGCGCGGGTTGGATTTTGAGATGTCTGAATGATATAGTGCTGATGATAGGTTTGGAAAACCGAGAGGGGGAGAGGAGCTAAACAGAGACAAGAGTTATGTTTATTTTCTGCACTAGAAAATTCTTTCTGCCGCTCTTTTACTTGGTGAAGCACATTTTTGGAAACAGTTTTCAAATCTCCTTCTCCAGTTAAACCCCTCTTGTATTGTATTTCTTCTGTGCTTTTATTGAATAAGCCAACTGAAAGCCGAACCTCGGGAAGTATTATCTTTGTGTTTAAATACTTCTTTGCTTTCCGTGGCTGTACTCTACCGTGTCTTTTATTAAAACACTGTCTAGCTCATTGAGCTTCAAATATGATCATGAATAAGAGCTCTTTAAGAAGCTCTCTCATTGTACCTTCCTCTTCTGGGTTTAAGGACTTTTCGTCATTGTTAATACAATGGTGAATATGAATTTTCTCCTCTCTTCAAGTAACTGTGTTATAGATAAGCATTAACCTTCAGTGGAGAATATTCTACCCTAGTTTTTGTTCCCTGAGAACTGATGTGCTAGAAGGTAAAAAGAGAAGCGTCTTGGGTCTTTTGCTCCTTTGCATCAGTTATACTTTTAGCACTCTAGCCACAGAATAAGTGAATCTTTTCATACCATGGCTTGTGGTCTGATGGAGATTTTAACAGCTTTTATTTTACTCTGCTGTAAATAGTGCAAGGGACTGTTTGACTTTCAGGAGCCACCAGTCTCACTCTTTGGGTACCTGAGTTCCAGAACTTATGCTGTCAGACTTGAATGAGTTAGTAATTTTTTTTTAAATTAATTTTTTATTTGCGTATTTATTTTTGGCTGTGTTCAGTCTTCGTTCCTGTGCGTGGGCTTTCTCTAGTTGTGAGCCGGGGCTACTCTTTGTTGCAGTGCGTGGGCTTCTCATTACAGTGACTTCTCTTGTTATGGAGCTCGGGCTCTAGGCGAGTGGGCTTCAGTAGTTGTGGCTCACGGTCTCAGTAGTTGTGGCTCGCGAGCTTAGTTGCTCTGTGGCATGTGGGATCTTCCCAGACCAGGGCTTGAACCCGTGTCCCCTGCATTGGCAGGTGAATTCTTAACCTCTGCGCCACCAGGGAAGCCCTGAGTTAATAATTTTGATTGTGATTGAAGTGAATGTAGTTAATTGTCATTTTCACGACTCAAGGTTAATTCCACTGTAATTGCATTATGATACTAGGACATCATAATGATTACCAACTAAATGTCGACAGTCAGGAGTTAAGGCCTGCGTTTGCCCTTGCCTGGAGTGAGTCACAAACAATACAAATAAACAGAGGCTATGGCTCAGTCCTTCTGACCAGGTTCCCTGGAGTGTGCTGCTGGCCTGACTCAGCATTGTCGGCAGTGGGAAATGCACTTAGGTCCTCCATGTTGCCCTGTTCCAGCAAGGATTTGGGGTGACGTGGCCTACCATTAATTAAGCCCCTGGGCTACATTTCTCTTCTGCACCGTATCTCTTGTCCCTCAGCACCACCGCCCCCCCCCACCGCCACTCTCCCCCCAAACGCACACAAAAGACAAAATGCTGTGTTGAAGCTTCTGATGTTGTACCTGTTCAGAGAGAATTCAGGCTACCTAGTGTTTCCCTCTAATTTTACATTTGAAATTCTTTTGTGAGAATTGACTAACCGTGTGGATACCAGTACAACATTGGTTACATCAACATTAATCAGATCTCTTAAATTCACAGAAGATGTGGGGTAGTACGTTGTAACAAAAATTTGAGGAGTGTCATTTTCTATACTCATTTTGTCTTGGGTGGGCCATTTTTGATCGTCTGTTTAAATCAGCTAAGTTGATTTAGTACTGTAGTCTTGGTGTAAATTCTCTGAATATAAATCAGTGTCTGCTGTCCTCAAGGAAGTGAACTATAATGCATCTAATGGGGCTATCTTGCTCATAAAATCCTAGAACTTGTCTAACTACTTGAAGAGAGAAAAATAATCCAGTTATGGTATATGGAAGGATTATAGGTTGAGATTTTCTTGATCACAGTCAAATGTCTACCTGCTTTTGTTAATCTGTCTCTTTTGGTAACTCTTGTGCCTGATGGTGATGACAATTTTCAAACATACGCGAAAGTAGAAAAATAGTATAATGAGCCCCATGTGGCCAACTTGTTTTTGGTTTTTGTTTGTTTAACTGAAGTATAGTTGATTTACAATATTGTGTTAATTTCAGGTGTATAGCAAAGTGATTCGGTTATACATATATATGTATCTATCTATCAGTATTCTTTTTTGCTTTGATTCTTTTCTGTTAAAGGTTATCACACAATACTGAATATAGTTCCCTGTGCTATACAGTGGGTCCTTGTTTATTTTGTAAATAGTAGTGTGTATCTGTTAATCCCATACTCCTAATTTATACCCCCCACCCCCGGCTTCCCGTTTGGTAACTCTGTTTGTTTTCTATGTCTGTGAGTCTGTTTCTGTTTTATAAATAAGTTCATTTGGGCTGTTCTTTAGGTTCCACATATAAGTGATGTCATATAATGTTTGTCTTTCTCTGTCTGACTTACTTCACTTAGTGTGATAAACCACATAGCCAACTTTTGTCAAGATTTTGCCACACTTGATTCATCTGTCACTCCTCAGTTTTTGCTAAAGTGTTCAATGCAGATATACGATTTCATCTTTAATAAAAGGACTTTAAAAGATAACCACAATGCTTTTCTCTCTTTAACAAGCTTAATAATTTCTTAATGTCATCTAATATAGAGCCCATATATAAATTTCCCTAACGGTTTCAAAACGGTTTGATAATTGATTGTTTGGCTTGAGATTCAATCACAGTCCACGAATATATTTGCTTATTTATTTATTTATTGACACTGCCTTTGTTGGCCAGAAGGAGTACAGTTTCTCTTCTTGGAACAAAAATTACTTAATAGAAGGCGATTCTGAAAAAATTCACTAGCATACCATATATTTTAATCCTCACATCTTAATGTAGTTCTGCAAAAGGCAAAGGTGTGATTCTTTTTTGTTTGCTTGTTTGTTTGAAAGGTGTAAGATCAGTCACCTGCATTTCTAAGTGCAATATAATGAAAACGTAGTTCAGTGACACTTTGGAGAGCAGTTTGGCGATTCGTAGCACTGTAACCCCACAATTCCACTTCTCTTAAGATATCGAACCTACCCAGACTCTCAGCATGTATGTGTTAGGGAACATGTTACAAGTGCATACAAATAGTGGCAACGTGGAGACGACCCAGTTGCTCCTTAGGAGGAAAATTATGTAGGCTGCTTTATCTATACTGTACAGCGATCAAAATGAATTACCTGAAGAAAACAAAATGGACAAATTTCAAACACTATTGAGAGAAAAGAAATGTATAGTATAATAACAGTCGTTTAAAATTTAGTACCTTAGATACTATATATTGATATTTATGTGGATGTATGTAGGTAAGTATAAAATAACACGTGGAAATGATATATCTGCTAGGAGGGAGGAGAAGAGTTGGGGAGGTGTGCCTCAACTGTACCTATAATTTTTTCCTTTAAAAAATATCTGAAGCAGATATGACAATGAGTATTTTTTCTTTGTTGATCTCGTATTTTTTTTTTTTTAGTTAAACTTGTATTTGAAACAAACATTAAGAAAACCAACCAAACGAAATATTAGTACTCATTCAGCTAGAGTCAGTAGTCTGATGAACGGAGTAGTTTCATGTGAATAGAAAATAGGTACCTGTCTCTGGGGTGTGATTGATGCTCCCGTGCTCCAAAATACATTCCCCAGTCCGCGTGCCCAGTGCCTGGAATTTAAACTGAAACCTGTGGAACAAAGGCGTTGTTAACTGAAATATATTACCTCTTAGAGCTGGGTTTCGCAACCTCAGTACTATTGACATTTTGGGCTGAATAATTCTTTGTCACAGGGAGTGGTCCTTGGCGTTGTTAAGATGTTTAGCAGTGTCCCAGGTCTATCCTTATTAGATCAGGGAATCCCCAACCCTCTGCTGTGTGGAACGGGGTGGGGTGGGGTGTGGGGGGGCCGCACGGCAGGAGGTGAGCAGCGGAGAGTGAGCAAAGCTTCATCGGCCACTCCCCATAGCTCCCCATGGCTCACATCACCGCCTGAACCACCCCCCCACCAGATCCGTGGGAAAATTCTCTTCCGCAAAACCAGTCCCTGGTCCCTGGTCCCAGTAAGGTTGGGGACCATTGCACTAGATGACAGTTGCACACCTCTAATGTGACAACCAACAGTGTCTCCAGATATTGCCAGCTATCCCTTAGGGACAAAATCCTCCTCTTCCCTCCCCCATCCCTCCTTGCATTCCTTTGGGAAACACCTCTCCTAGTGAATAATGCATTAATCTATAGGTACCCACTCTCACTGGCATAATTTATTTTAGTTTTCTAGCTAATAGCCCCTTGAAAGAGCAGAACTTGATTTCTACAGTTTTTGATGGCTGGTTTGGGGGAAGATGGAATGCAAGATAAGGCATGGGAATCACAGGGTTAGCAGGGTCACTGGATGGTGGAAGAGGAGGCATGTTCCTTCAGGAGAAGGAGAAGGGAGACAAGGGAGTCGTCCTTCAAACTTCACCTCATAATCCGATGAAAACAGACTGCGTCTTTTGGAGGAAACTTTAGAGTGGATTAGAGACTTGCATGTGACGATGTGCTCTCACCTCTGAAAACAGATGACACATATAATTCTGGCATACCATGAGTAAGTGGGATGGAGTGGGTCTGGCAGGAAGGAGGAAGACAGAATGTCAGAGCAGACTAATGGTCTTAACTGCATAGTGAGCGATGGGTGGAAAAAGAGCAATTTAAGCAGTAAGTCACAGAAAGGAAGGTTCCCATCCTAATAAACCAGTTTTTCCAGTATGTTTTAGCCCATAAAACATGCTCTATTATTTTTCAGATTGTTTTTCTATTCATATAGCTGTAACCAAATGGATGATTTTCCTTGTGCCCTGTCCCTATTTTCTGTGAAATTAGTCTTTTTAAAAAAATGTACTTCATATAAGCAGGTTTTTAATCTAGTGTTCCCAAAACCAACCTCCCCACCCACCAAATCCCTTCTGGCCACACTACCCCACAGAGAAAACCCTAATCAAAACTCCAAGACTTCTCCATTTTGTTACTACATTATAGACAAGAGCTTACCAATAATAATAATAATAATAATAATAATAATAATCATAATAATAATCACCATTTCTTAAACAGCGACTCCAGTGTGCAAAATTAATTTACATTATTTATGTGAGGATAACATCTTGTTAACCCTCATTTTACTGATGAGAACACTGTAGGTAAAGAAGGTCAAGTAACTTGCTTCAGATCATATCGCTAGTCACAGGTAGCCTGAAAAGGAATCCCAATTTGTCTTTCCTACTCAGAGTCCCTTGCCACCACTTTCTACCCTGAAACCATGCCTTCCTTACCAGCCCCTCTGAGTGTCAGTGCCCTTCTCATTCTTCCTTTGAAGGTTGAGGTGACTCTTCCACAAATGGAATGTTCTCTGCTGAGTGTTGGCTTTATCACATCCTAGGAAACTCATAGCATTTCAGTTCTAAATCATCAACAGAAATTTTAAAGAAACAAATCTATTGACTATCCAGCATCATGATCAAAGATACTGTACATAAATGTCAAACCATAAGGTTGACATTTTAATTGAATGAATGGTTCATTTGATGATAAAGTTTTATGGACACTTATGTATTGTGGGATTTCTTGTTTAATCAGATTACTTATGTCCCAATCAACTAAGTTAACGTGGATGTCAGTCAAGATATGGGTCAACAGTGTATTGAATGAGATGTTAAAATGTTAGTTGTTAAAATGAAACTCTGCCTGTTATTACAGATGCCTGTTGGTTTCTCTGCAGTATTGATTGACAACTGATTACAATGTCCATACTTCCACACCATTTATGCTTTAAAAAGGTATAAACACATATTTAATTCCATGAGTAGTATTTATATCTGGGGCTAAAATCCTCCCACTTTGTAATTTGCATTGATTATTTTGCAAGTTTCTGGAGAACTACTGGGGTAAATAATGGTGAAAAAGGAGGTAGATTTTCTCATCCACCTTTCTCGAGAGACTATAAAAGTACATCTCCGGTACTTCTGGCTTAGTGCTTTTATTAGTCTTGATGACTGAGAAACACTAATAGAAAATTACAATAAACACAGGCAAATTATTCCATTATAAATATATAAACCATGTAGAAATCAGGGAAATAGAGGCTTTATTTCAGTAAAGCTTTTGATGCTATCTTAATCCCAGATAGCAGGGTCAAATCCATTCTACCTGTTACCCTTCCCATGACCCTGGCAGATATCACTAATTGATGACGTCTTTGTCATTGAACCAAGGTGTGGCCTCAAAAGTCTTCCTTAGCACAACCTGCAGACAGCTTCTCACTCTGGACTAATCTGGGGTTGGCCTTCCTCATGAAACCTTGTCACACTCCTTATCTGGAGATTAGTTGCAGCTTCTCACACTGCTCACTGGAGGACTACTAACTGAAAGGAAGGGAACCTGTTAAGTATTTGGGTTTGGCTTAGATTTGGTTGTATTGTTTGAGGTTGCATTGATGACTTTGACATCATTGAAAGTGCAGTGTGGTAGGCCGAATGCTCTTAAATTAGTCAGGCTTTAAACAGCCTAGGAAAGAGGAATAGAGTTTAAAGTAACCTTGATGGTTCTGATGAATGAACAGTCAGAGAGAGGGAAAACATTCAAGATCCCTTTACCCAAGGAGGATGCTCCAAAATGGGATAGGAAACCAGGCTGATAGGAAAAGACTGGCCCTTTCAGAAGGCCATAGGCAGAGTTTTATTTTATTTAATTTTTTATTTTTTCTTTACTTTTTGCCTGCATGACGTGGCATGTGGGATCTGAGTTCCCTGACCAGGGATTAATAGAACCTGAGGTGGTCCCCCCCACAGTGGAAGCGCGGAGTCTGCTGGACTGCCAGGGAAGTCCCAAGGCAGAGTTTTAGATGAGCAGGCAGTGGAAAGCAGGGCAAAGCATAGAACCTAGAATGATGCTGCAGTGCATAAAAGAACCAGCGTGTTTAACTACAGAGCGACGCGCTGCTTTGAATCAGTGGCCCTGGTCTCGGCCGTGAACAGTGCTTCCTGAGTGTCTTCTGTGTGCCTCTTTTACATTTGGAACTATGCCCACAAGCAACCCTTAGTCTAATTACAGAGATATCACCAAGATCCAGATATCCACGTGGCAGCTGAGAATCAGGCAGTATTGATGTTCTTGAAGTCCACATACATATAAATATAATTAATTTGAGGAAGAAACTTCATGAGCGTAGAATGATAGGAGATCATTTTGGATAGGGGATATCAGAGAGGGGTTTTTGTGGATGTTTGGTGTTGAACTGGCCATGTGGAGGTGGACTGGGGTTAAACTATGGTGACGGCTTTCTAAACTGGGAAATGGAGGGAATTGTTTAAATAGCAGTGGGAGTGAGCTTCGTTTATAGAAGAGACAAAACGTAGAAATAAGATGAGGTTATGAAGGGCCTCAAATGCAAAGCAGTTCAGATGTGATGTAAAGGCATAGATAAGTCCAGGTTTACTGTTTGTAATGAAGGGTGGTAAAGAGGAAACGCTGAAGCCTTTAAAGAGGGTTAAACGAGATTTGTGGGGTTTGATTATTGGATTTAGAAAAAGAAAAAAAAAACAACCAAAAAACGAGGGATGATACATTTTTCAGTTGGTTAATTATTAGAAGGAGGAAGCCATCCCACTTTTCCTCCATGTCCATAGAAGATGGAACAGAAAGATTGGCTTAAAGTGAAGTAAAAAAATTGGTAGAGGTCAGAATTTCTTGTTAGCAAAAAATGATCAGAAAACTGGACCAGGCTAGTAGGTAGATTGCTTAGAGATTTTTTTGCAAACAGGATAGATAGTTGAGGATTTGGGGAGAGGTATGAATTATATAACAAAACTGGTTTCATTTTTTAGTGGTGCCTTGTTGTCTTGGTTGTAACAAATTCCCTATATACGTTTAAGTATTTCAGTTTTCAATGTGGTGTTTATCTCTGTAACATTGATGTCTGCTTATGGGTCACTGGCTCTATGGGCAGAGAAAGCAAGAAAGCTCTTCATCAGTTCTTTTATTCTGACAGCAAGTAGCAACAACCCCTCAAGCCTTCTTCACCTTTTCTCCTTTCTTCAAGAGATTTTGTAATAACATTTCCCTATTTTCTGGGTTTTTTGTTTTTTTTTTTTTTTGCTAAGTTTTTGAACCAGCAAGAACGTGAGGGGCCAGGGCACCAAAGCATGCCTCTTACACAGAAGGCTGGGGAGATGGGGAGCAGATAGATCCCACTGGACTTGTGGTTAGACAGTTTTTTCCTTGGGTTGGGGTAGGAAGAAGCCAGTGATGTCTGGATGCCCTGGGGGTGAGCAGACCTCTTAGGCAGGGGCTTCCTCCTTTGTGTGCCAGCCTCAGAACAGTGTGATGAAAAGCTCTACTCTGGACCCCTTCACTCACTTTTCTAGGTCAGGTGCCTGGTATCTCTGTTTCTCTTTCTCAAAGCTGTTTCCCCCAGAGCTTGGGCTGGCTAGAAGAGAGCTTCTGTGCTCTGGAGTCCTAGCTCGTTTTCTGATGGTTCCTCAGGGAGCAGAACCAGTAGACCCCTTGTGTCTCCTGTAACTTATGGGATACCTGATGAACAAGAGTAAAGAACGGGATGCTCTTCTGTTAGGGCCTTAGAGCCTTCTTCTTTTCCAGGCTCTGGAAACAGGTTTGCCTCTGGACTTCTCTGATGCTAATTTCACCTGGGAAGTAGGAGTGGACCCTGATGCCTGAGGATGCAGGAGATTTCTTGGACAAACTTTGTGGGTGGATCATTTGGCTTTATTATCTTTGAGTATCTGGAAAAATGCATTGTATGCAGAGGACAGCAACTTGGAGGAACACGGCTTCAGGCCTTTACAAAAAGTTAAAGTACCTTGGAGACACTGCTCATATATAGCAAATGACACCTTTCTTAAAGTTGCAGGAGAAAACAACGTTATGGGCAGTGATTTTGGGTATCCCTTTGAAACCAGTGGCATTCTCTGGGTTTAAGTAGAGGTGAGGGACTTCCCTGGTGGTCCAGTGGTTAAGACTCTGCGCTCCCAGTGCAGGGGGCCCGGGTTCGATCCCTGGTCAGGGAACTAGATTCCGCATGTCACAACTAAAATCCCGCACTTGGCAGCGAAGAGCCCGCGTGCTGCAACTAAGACCTGGCGCAGCCAAATAAATAAATTAAAAAAAAAAAGCAGAGGGGAAGTTGATAATTCATTCCAGAGAGCATCTCTTAAGAAAAAGGAGAGAGAAAATAAGATTAAGATTGGAGAGAGAAAATAAGATTAAGATTGGTTAGAGAGCACAGGTGTTGGCTGTGTGTGATTAATAGCATTCACCTGCTTGGTAGACTATGTAAAGGGTAGGTGTATGTTCTTTTTTTCAAAGTGTGGTAAACTTTTTGTTTATTAAGTTGGTATCTGTTAGTGTATCATGCAGATGAATCCTTTCCTCTTCCTGCTTCTGCAACAGCACTGGCACAACTTTACCTGAATAAATGAACGTCCTCATTTTCAGTGACGCACGTGTTCTAAACAGCGAATTTCCTTGCCAATCAGTGGTCAACCCACATGACCCTTGACGACAGACATCGTGTGTGATGCCAGCAGGCATTGTGAAATCCCAGTGTGTGACGGTGCTCAGCCTGGGATGCTCATCCCCACGAGCCTGTGCCCGAGATTGCTAATCAGTAGAGAAGCATGTGTATCAGGGTATGTGTGCAAGAGAAAAACACGCATTTTGTAACCAACAAGAAGAACTAACAACCTTTTTTTTTTGGTGTAACATGGACTTTTCCCCCCATCTTTGCTGATAATCACTTAAAACAACTCCTGTATCATATAATGAATGGGGTTGGTGGTTCATGGGCTCAAGGAAAATGAAAAAGGGGAAAATGGAAGTTGGCTGATGTGAAGAATCTTCCTCAATTTTAGGGAAAGAGGTATCAGGTAGAAGAAATTGTAAGCAAAGGCAGGAGAGTAGGAGAGCCTGAGAGATATTAGGGGCCCAAGAACTGATTTAGTCTGGCTGGAGCTAGGATGAGTGAAGATGAGTTGGAGGTGGAAAGAGTCGACATTGGATATTTCAGACCTAAAATGCCTTGAATGCCAGGCCAAGACATTACTTACTTAAATTTAGGACAAATCTGGTAGCTTTGTGGAAGTGGGGTTAGACAGGAAGAGAGTGGGGGAAGTGGAGAAAGGAGGGTTGTAGATGGAAAGCCATTCTGGAAGGTAGTGGGGCTTTGAACCAGAGCCATGGGGCTGGTGCAGAGGTGCACAGTCTGCTCAGCCATCTAAAAATGTGGGCCTTGAGGAAGGTCAGGACTAGAGGTGCACATTTGGGAGTGTTTTGCAGAGGGTGAAAGTTGAAATGGTAGATTGAATGAACTCACCAAATGAAAGACATTTATAGCGGCCAGAGGAAAAAGCCGGGGGGGGGGGGGGGCGGGGGGGGGGGGAAGGGCAGGAAGAGATAAATGAACCGGATGAGGCTCAACCAGGGGAAGAGATTAGGAGCAGAGGGAGTAGAAACTCAGAGGAGAGAGAGTTTTGACTTGGTATTTACTCTCTCCTCATTCCTCTGCCCACTGATACTCTTTCGTGCTATATTTTTCAATAGGTATTTTCTATCAACTCCTTTTCAGAAATAAAAACAGTGAATACCTTATCTGTAAACTGCTTTTCTGTGAGTGTATACACACGTGAGGTGGTGGTAGGGTTATCAGGGACTTCTAAGCTAACACAGAAATTACATATTGTAGGGTAAGATTTGAAATGCAGAGGTGACCCTGGTTATGTGGAAAGTGGTCATAATACAGTTTCACTTTGTTGCATCTTTGCAGTTCTGCATAGGCTGAGTCATTAGACTCATGGGATTCTGGGAGACCCAGCAGATGGCACACAAAGGATATGTGTGTGCAGGTGCTTGTGTAAACATTTAAAATTTGGGTTTGCACATCTTTTAAAAACTTTTTTGCATAGGTGGTATTTACATTCACGTGATACAAAAGTCATAGCAATTTAAAAACATGCTTTGATAAGTGTAGCTTCCAGCCGTTACTTTCTACCTCTATGCCATGTTAGTCTTATGGATGTTCCAATGGTTCCTTTTTTTTTTTTTTTTAATTTATTCATTTATTTATTTATTGGCTGTGTTGGGTCTTTGTTGCCGTGTATGGCCTTTCTCTAGTTGCGGCAAGGTGAGTGGGGGCTACTCTTCATTGAGGTGTGTGGGCTTCTCATTGCGGTGGTTTCTTTTGTTGTGGAGCACGGGCTCTAGGCATGTGGGCTTCAGTAGTTGTGGCACACGGGCTCGGTAGTTGTGGCTCTCGGGTTCTAGAGTGCAGGCTTGGTAGTTGTGGTGCACGGGCTTAGTTGCTCCACGGCATGTGGGATCTTCCCGGACCAGGGCTTGAACCCGTGTACTTTGCGTTGGCAGGAAGATTCTTAACCACTGTGCCACCAGGAAAGTCCTCTAGTGGTTCTTTATATGACCTCAAACATGCTGTTGTAATGGAAATGTTTGTTATTTTCTTGAGTTGCTAATACCAAAGATGACGTACAATAAACACTACTCTGAGCCTTGTGTTTTTCACCTATAGCCCTTTCCATATTATTACTTAGAAAGTTTCTTCTTTTTTAACAGCTACAAGAAATTTCATTACATGAATGTAAATGTTTTTTGCCTGTAGTTCTCCACTTTTTGCCGTCAAAAAAATACCCAGCGATTCACACTATCTGTAACATAAATTACATGCAACATGAATCTGTGGCATGAATGGACTTGCTCTGTCAGAGAGCATTTGTAATTTTGATTGATGGCCAAAGCACCTGTCATTAATGGTTGTACTGTTTGTACTTCCACTAGGAGTGTATGCAAGTGCCTCTTTCTCTACACCTTCACCTATGGTGTAAATATGGGTTTGTGCCAGTCTGATAGGAAGTGGAAACTCGGTTTAGTCTTAATTTACATCTCTTTTATAGAGAGTGTGATTTGGTACACGTTTTATGTTTAAGGGCCATTTGTATTTCTTTTTCTGAAAACTGTCTACTCTTTTGGCCATTTTTCTCTTCTTTTTGGCCATTTTTCTCTTTCTCTTGATATCTGTTTCACTTTGATTTCTAGGACCTTCTCATATATTAAAGTGATTAGCTTTTGTCTGTGCTGAGATAAAAATACTGCTTTCAGTTTGCAATTTGTATTTTTCCCTTTGCTTATTATGCTTTTACTATGCAGATATTTTTCATTTTTTATGTAGTCAAATTTATCAATATTTTCTTTTTATAGCTTCTGGATTTTGATTTTTTTAGTAGAAAAATTTTCCCTCAGCCAAGTCTTAAGGGAATTCTCCAGTGTTTGCTTTGATTACTTTTATGACTCTAAAAAAACTTTAAATCTTTGATTCATTTATTCCAGTGTGTTTGTCCAGATGGTTTTCCAGATGTTGCAACACTGTGTTATAAAGCCCATCTCTACACAACTGATTGGTGATGCAACCTCAATAATTTTCTGAATTCTAGTATAGTTTTGGGTCTATTTCTGAACTTTCTATTTTGTAATGTTTACTTGTCTACAGTCTCATGTACTGGTCTGTTTTAATTATTGCCGTTTTCATATCTGGCAGGGATCGTTGTGCTCATTGCTTTTCCTTACAGAACTGCCTTCTTAATTCTTGCTTTTGACCCGTATGATCTTGAGATTCAGCTCATCTATGATGCAGAGGAAATACAGCTGTCTATTTTTATTGACATTGTGGTAAATTTCTAAATTTACTGAGGGCAGTTTGACATGATCTGTATTCAGCCTTCCTCTCCAAGGACATTACCTCTTTCCATTTGTTTAGGTGTTTTTTTTGTATCCTCCAGAGGTGTTTGAAAGTTTTTCTTAGACAGTGTACATTTCCTCTGAAGTTTGTAATTCCAGTTGACATTATAAATGGACTATCTTCTTCCATTGGATCTTCTAACTGATTGCTGTTTGTATATTGGAAACATACAATATTATGTTTATTGTATGTTTATTAACATACAATATATTACAGTATAATACTTTTGATATTAGTAAGGTGGAAGGATATAAAAAACTAAGAATTCTCCTACTGCATGTAGGTTTTCAGATTTCCTTTTTTTTTCAGTTATGCAGCTGTTTTATCTTCAAATAGTGATAATTTTACCACTTCTTATTCAACTTTAGTTTGCATTTTATTTCTTTTCCAGTTTATACTTTATTTCTTTCCCTTGTCTAAGTGTGCTGGCTGCTACTCCAATACAGCATTGACTAATAGTGGTGTTAGTTGCCCTTCCTACTAGGGACAGGCTGCAGTGCCTGCAGCGTCTTCTCTGTAAGCATCAGGTTGGCTTTGATCTAGTTTTCCATCTTATGGTAAATACTTCTTGATGCTTGTTTTGTAAATCAAGAATGTTGAATTTTTCATGCTTTTTCAGCATATTTGGTGGTGAGTATATATTCCCCCCACCCCCTTAGGCATAGTATGGTAATTTACATTAATAGCTTAATATTAGAGTCATCTTTGTGGTTATGGACTAAACGTTTAGTCATAATACCGTGTTGGAAACTGTCTGCCACAATTGGAGTTAGGATTTTTGCAATTGATCCTTATACTTGAGATTAGTGTGTTACCTACCCACTTACTTCCCTCCTTCCTCCTTTTCTCCCTTCTCAGATTTAAAGTTTTGGTAGAATTCCTGTTAAAACAGTTCGGGTCTCTGACAGGTAAAATTTCTTTACTCCCCACAACATTTCATTTGTGCAAATGGTTCTCTTTAGAGCATTCATCTATTGGTGTCAGTATTAGTAATGTTTTCTTAGTTAGAAAGCTATCCATTTTGCCCAGCTTTTTATTAAATTCATTTGCATAGGAGTTTGTGCAAAGCTGTTTCTTATGATTTTTTTTAAAAAAATTATTTATTTATTTTATTGGCTGTGTTGGGTCTTTTTTGCTGTGCGCGGGCTTTCTTTTTAGTTGCGGTGAGTTGGGGCTACTCTTCGTTGTGGTGCACGGGCTCCTCATTGCTGTGGCTTCTCTTGTTGCGGAGCACAGGCTCTAGGCGCATGGGCTTCAGTAGCTGCAGCACGTGGGCTCAATAGTTGCGGCTCACGGGCTCTAAAGCGCAGGCTCAATAGTTGTTGCACATGGGCTTAGTTACTAGCTACGCGGCATGTGGGATCTTCCGGGAGCAGGGATTGAACCCGTGTCCCCTGCATTGGCAGGCAGATTCTCAACCACTGTGCCACCTAGGAAGCCCTCTTATGATTTTTATACTTTTCTGTTTATGTTATTTCTTCTTTTGTGTTATATGTGGACTTTTTCCCCGTCCTTATTTTGTTTTTCTTACTTGGATTAACTACTAGGATATATAGGTGTTTAAAGTAAACTCTACCCTTTTCATGTTAAAAAAAGAAAAAGTTGAATGTGACTCAAATGTGCCAACTGGGGAAACATTACTGGGGGGAGCATGAGTAGTTTCATAACTCCAATGCTTTTTTAAAAACTAGGCAATCATGATTGAGTAGCTCTTAGGGAACCAGAGGAGATGCTAAGTCAGCATTTATTTTGAGCACATTTCATGTATATGATGGGTCATGATAGTTCTGCTGATTTTGCCCCTTTTCTTTTTTTTTTTTTTTTTTTGGCACATGGGCTTAGTTGCTCCGCGGCATGTGGGATCTTCCTGGAGCTGGGATCAAACCCGTGACCTCTGCATTGGCAGGCGGCTTCCCAACCACTGCGCCACCTAGGAAGCCCGCCCCTTTTCTTTTTATTGGACCTATTGTATGGTACATACGAATCTCATTCTAAAGCAGGGACACCTGTGAAACTTTTATGTAATGAGGTTTTTTTTCCCAGTTTGCATTGTATTCATATTTCTGTTTTTTATCCTTACCAATCTCTCTACTTCCAAGAACAGATAAACTTCAAACCTTAAAACAACAACCAGAAAATGACGTAGCCAACAGCAACCCCTCTTACAAGTGCAGTGCTAAGTTGACCATCAAATAGATAAAAATATTACCAATCCTAGGTGAAATTAAGCAGAAAGGAGTTAATGGGTGTCTGTGAACTCTCAGTGTTCTAATACTTATTGGTAATAACATGTTTCTCTCATCCTAAGTAGTTCTAAATCATTTTAGGTTGTAGGGTGAGGGGTTAACATAGATCTGCCTCTCGTAGCAATGAAATGATAATTTGATTCACAGGCGGGCGCCAATTCAGGTTTTGTGGGGGTCTGAAGCTTATACAATTGGGAGATTTTCTTTTAGAAAAAGAATACACAAAGTTAGGTGTGGGAGCTTGTAAGGGGTCATGCAGGTGAGGAGACTGAAGCTTAACCTTATTAGCTTCATGGGCAGTCTGTCTTTAGCTCAGAGACCTTGAACTCAATGTAGAGTCATGGCTGAGGATATAGCAGATGGTATAGAGGCTGTTTTCTACAAACCTTGGCTGGGTGACAGTCCAGGTTAATGAGGATGTAACAGAGGTAGGTAATTTTAGAATATACCTTAACAGTGACAACAATAAAACATCAAGGGTGATTATCCTTTCTAAATCTTGACTAACCTGCAAGATGCCTGGGAGAGGACTTGAAGAGGAAGGATACTGGCAGGACATCTGTGTGCCAAATCATAAAGTGGAAAGAACAGCCTCCTTGGACAACTCGGACCTGGCTGAATTACAAACTGAGGGAATATTAAGTGGACCACTGCCCAGGGGCTGCCTTTTGTCAGGCTTGTTGTAGGAAGACCTAATCAGATGTGCTTCAGGCTGTAAAAGATCCCTGACCCAGCTGGAAAAAAAAAATAGTGACTTGAGTTCTGGCTTCCTGGGAGGGATGATTAAGCATAAATCAGTCAGTGGTAACTGCATGTCCAGATTTATGACACATGGAGGCCATGTATAGGTTTTCCTGTATCAAAGTTCTATTTCTTCCTTCAAAGATAGGAGAGATACTCAGTAGAACTGCTACTCAGGGCTTCAATTTAGCAGGGAAGAACTGGAGCTGATGTCAAGTTGATGGGAAAGATCTTACATCTTTGAGGTTTGTCAAAGAGTGACATGGAATTTGAAGGTTTAGGATATGAGGGAACATTTGGTTTTGGAGTCATAGACTTGGTTTCAAATTCTGGTTCTATTCCTTTTTCTCCCCATGGCCTCAGGCAAGTTACCCAATCACTCTGAGCCTTAGTTTCCTAGCCTGTAAAATGGAATAATAGACAATACCTCATAGGATTATGAGGATTACATAAGTGTATGCGTCAAGGGTTTAGCACACAGTCTGGCATCAGGAAGCATTCAATAAATGTCAATTGTCTTTTAGTTTAGGAAGGAAGACAAAGATATTCATGGGAAGGGTAGGTATGATTGGCTAGAGCCTCTAATTGGGATTATAGCTAAAAGTTGTGGAGACTCTTAAATGTAACAGTTTTCTTTATATATATTTATATCTATGTGTGTGTGTGTGTGTGTGTGTGTGTTTAGGCTGCGCTGGGTCTTAGTTGTTGCACAGGGGATCTTCATTGTGGCATGTGGACTTCTTAGTTGCAGCATGAGGTCTCTTAGTAGCAGCATGCATGCGATCTAGTTCCCTGACCAAGGATTGAACCCAGGCCCCCTGCATTGCGAGCTTGGAGTCTTACCCATTGGACCACCAGGGAAGTCCCTATGACAGTTTTCTGATTCCAAAAAAAAGTTGAGGCATAATTAACATACATTAAACTGCACAAATATCAACTGTTCAACAAGGTGGATTTTTACATATTTGTAGACCCACGTGACTACCACCCAGATTCAGCCAAAGAACGTATTCATGATCTCAAAGTTGTCTCCGGCCCCTGCCTAGTAGACGTGACTCATCCCTCAGTCCCCATTGTAAACTCTCTTTTGATTTCTGTCATCATTAATGACTTTTTCTTATTTTTGAAATAAACATAAATGAAATCATACAGGATGGGCTCTTTTGTGTTTTTTTTTTTCATGCAACATAATGTTTATGAGATTTCTCCATGTTGCATGAACCAGTGGATTTTTAAAAAATTGCTGTGGAGTATTTCTTTATACAAATACATAATAATATGTTTACCCATTATTGTGTTGATTGACATTTGGGTTATTTACAGTTTTTAGCTGTTAGGAATAAAGCTGCTATGACCATTGTTGTGAACCTGTTTACTTGTTTTTCTTGGGTACATACCTTGAAGTGGAATTGCCGGGTCATAGGGTAAGCAAGTGTGTTTAACTGTTGGAAACTGCGTATTCCAGGGTGGTTGTACAGTCTCAGAGCTGTGTCTGAGTTCCATAGCCTCTTCAGTGCTTGGTATTTTTGGCCTTTTAAAATATAGCCATTGTGGTGGATAAGCAGTAGTACGTATCACATTTTGGTTTTCAAAAATAGCATTTTAAGTACTTTTCTCTCACTATGTAAAATCATACATATACTTTATCGAAAATTAGACGTTGCAGGTGTATAAATAAGAAAATTAAGTCACCCACGTGAAATGTTGTTACTCAGAAACGACCGAATATTTTGATGTCTTTCCTTATAATTTCCCCCCATTCCTATATATTTAAAAAAAATGTAGTTAGTTTAGTAGATTTGGGGTTGGACCCTGATTTCTTTATTTTTATAGATTCCAAAGATATTCTGATTTGCAGCTATGCTTGAGAACTACTGAGTTAGTTGGACTCCCTTTTTTCCCTTTTCCGTCTGTGTGTTGAATATTTTAGTGCCTGGCACTGTCTCTGTAGTGACTGACTGACTGAATGAATGAATGAGTGCTTTTGATTTTGATGAGGAAATTGATTCCCAGCTAAATTGACTTTTCAAATGGGTTTCTTAAATAGGTTTAAAAAAATATAGTATTCATTTTTAAAAAGTAAAGAGAATAGTACAGTTAATTCCCTTATAGCCATCACCAAATTTAACAAAAATTTGCTTCATCTAACCTTTTTTGCAGTTCTAACTTTGTGGAAGTATTTCATTTAATTAAAAGTTTAATTGCAGATGCAGTATGTGGGCAATGTAAAAAATCAGAGAATACAGATAAGCAATCAGAAACACCGTATTCTCACCTTAATGAATGTCCTTTTATGGGAGTATTTTAAAACTAGATGTTATGTCATTTTACCTCTAAGTACCTTAGTATGCATCTCAAAAATCTGACTTTTTAAAAACATAGTCAGGATACCATTCTTACACATAACTAAGTTAATAACAGTAAGCTGGATTTTTAAAAAGTACTTAGGTAGGAGAGCAGTGGTAGTCAGGAACACAAAGGATTGTGAAATAAGCACAGTCAAGTTGCCTAATTTATGTGCTGGAAATTGTAACTTGACTAACGGCCCAGGGAATTTTTTGCACATGCTTAGCCTTGAGATGGTAAATTATTTTGAAAAAAAGGTGGCAAAAAATGGACTGGAAACCTGTGCAGTGGGGTGACTGCATAGTTGATGCACTGATTAGTGTGTTAATATCTGTGATGACTAATGAATTGGAGGAGAATGAGGACAGAGCTCAGTGGTCTGTTCAGGGATCTGTCCTTGGCCCTGGCTTGTTAGAATTGTATCAAGACCTTGAACTACGCCTTAGTGATTGAACATGGGTCTTATCTCTCTGGAGGTTGGCACTAAATATTTACACTCTTTAATCCCAACTGCCCTGAGCCACCCTACTCCCCAGCCCCAACCGCATACAATTAATCTCTACAGCTACTTTACCCTGATCTCTTTAATCAGGCCAATCACATTTATGGATCAGGAAGGATATTGGGGCACCAGAGGGAAGAATGTAGACTTGGCTTTCTTGCCAGAGCCCTTCAGAGGAGAGTCTCATAGCAGAAAAAAGACCTTGCTACCAGTAGTTGGTACTGGGACAGGTAAACTCCTTCCTGCCTGATTGGTTAATAATTGAGTAGGGGGATATAGAGTAAACCTTTTTTTTAAGGGATGTAGTATTTATTTAATCCTATGATACATGAATCATGGAAATGGGGATTAACGGACAGTTGTCTCCTTCAGTTCTTTTAATGAAGAATTAATTAATGTAAGATTTACCCTCTTAACAAAATTTTAAGTGTATGATACAGTGTTGTTAACTATCGGCCATACTGTACAGCAGATTTCAAGTACAATTTTTTAAAAATTGAAGCATAATATACATAGACAAGAGTTTAAAACTATAAATGTACAACTTGATGGGTTTCCCAAAGTAAAGGAACTCAGAACTGCTAATCTAGATCAAGAAATAGAACATTACCAGTGCCCCAGAAAGTTTCCCCTTATGCCCACTCTAAGTCACTACAGGATGAGGAACATTTTTGGTTTTGTTTATTCCAAACAGATTTAATTTTAAAATTTCTTGTGGAAATAGTGTTAAAGAAGATTTGTATTTCATGGTACTGCTACTATATGATCATGTATATTTTGGGTTAATTAGGCTTATGATTGGATAGAATTCTAGCTCAAACAGACTAATTCAAACAACGTTTTCGTGAGAGAGTGTTTTAAACTCTGAGCCTCTGACTTTTGGAATACAGTTCAATGGTAGGTTAAGGATCAACTTCTACATATAAGCCTGTTACTTCCACTTTTGGTCTGTAGTGGACCCTGATTTTCTGTAATGCTAACCTAGAAAGCATACTTTATAGCTGGAAGATGGAAAAACTAGCATGATTTATAAATGGGCAGTTATTCCAAGAGTTCACTCAGCTAATTTAGAGTTAATTTTATTTGTGATGGTTTTAACTTCAGCCTCCGTTTCTTTTAAGAGGCCTTTCACAGCTGGTATTATTTATGTACCAGTGACTTGCTCAAGGCAGGTGGCACAGGCAACTTGTGCAACCCATCTCTTGCATTAGGTTTAGTTATTCTAATCTCTTGCGTTAGATATAGTTGTTCTAATTTTATTTTCATCCAAGCATGAACCTTGTCGAGTTGGCCAGAGCATTTGGTATAAGGACAAAGTTCAAATGTTTATGGCTTTCTTTTTTTGAAGTTAACTTGTGAAACAAAAGGAAATATTTTCTAGAATCAGGGTTTTACCAATTTAAGAACTATGGATTGCTCTGAAGGATCAGGATTAATTTATTAATAATAATGAGGTTTCCTTAATGACAATAGAAACCAGTATAGAAATTGTCTGTGCTAGTTAAATCTGATATGTATTTATATCTATATTTTGAAGACTTTTGGTCTACTTATGAACATTTTTTGGTGTCAAATATTTCCTCTTTTTCTAAGGTGTATTTTGGTGCTTGATACATAATGAGTGCCCCTATATGTGGATTGAATTGAATTTTTTTTCCTGTTAGACATTCATACTTAGGGTGAATTCAGTCAGTATTTCTTTTTTTTTTTTTTTTTTTTTATTTTATTTTATTTTTTTTGGGGGTACACCAGGTTCAATCAACTGTTTTTATACACATATCCCCATATTCCCTCCCTTCCTTGACGCCCCCCCCTCGATTCCCCCCCACCCTCCCTGCCCCAGTCCTCTAAGGCATCTTCCATCCTCGAGTTGGACTCCCTTTGTTATACAACAACTTCCCACTGACTATTTTACAGTTGGTAGTATATATATGTCTGTACTACTCTCCCGCTTCTTCTCAGTTTCCCCTTCACCCCCCGCCCCCTCCCATACCTCGAGTTCTCCAGTCCATTCCCTGTATCTGCTTCCCTGTTCTTGTCACTGAGTTCATCAGTACCATTTTTAGATTCCGTATATGTGAGTTAGCATACAATATTTGTCTTTCTCTTTCTGACTTACTTCACTATGTATGACAGATTGTAGTTCTATCCACCTCATTACATATAGCTCCATCTCATCCCTTTTTATAGCTGAGTAATATTCCATTGTATATATATGCCACATCTTCTGTATCCATTCATTTGTTGATGGGCATTTCGGTTGCTTCCATGTCCTGGCTATTGTAAATAGTGCTGCAATAAACATTATGGTACAAGTTTCTTTTGGGATTATGGTTTTCTTTGGGTATATGCCCAGGAGTGGGATTACTGGATCATATGGTAGTTCTATTTGTAGTTTTTTAAGGAACCTCCAAATTGTTTTCCATAGTGGCTGTACCAACTTACAGTCCCACCAACAGTGCAGGAGAGTTCCCTTTTCTCCACACCCTCTCCAACATTTGTGGTTTCCAGACTTTGTGATGATGGCCATTCTGATTGGTGTGAGGTGATACCTCATTGTGGCTTTGACTTGCATTTCTCTGATGATGAGTGATGTTGAGCATCTTTTCATGTGTTTGTTGGCCATCTGTATGTCTTCTTTGGAGAAATGTCTATTTAGGTCTTCTGCCCATTTGTGGATTGGGTTCTTTGCTTTTTTGGTATGAAGCTGCATGAGCTGCTTGTATATTTTGGAGGTTAATCCTTTGTCCGTTGTTTCATAGGCAATTATTTTTTCCCATTCTGAGGGTTGCCTTTTAGTCTTGTTTATGGTTTCTTTTGCTGTGCAAAAGCTTTTAAGTTTCATGTGGTCCCATTCGTTTATTCTTGATTTTATTTCCATGATTCTAGGAGGTGGGTCAAAAAGGATGTTGCTTTGATGTATGTCAAAGAGTGTTCTGCCTATGTTTTCCTCTAGGAGTTTGATAGTGTCTGGCCTTATATGTAGGTCTTTAATCCATTTGGAGTTTATTTTTGTGTATGGTGTTAGGAAGTGTTCTAATTTCATTCTTTTACATGTTGCTGTCCAATTTTCCCAGCACCACTTATTGAAGAGGCTGTCTTTTTTCCATTGTATACTCGTGCCTCCTTTGTCAAAGATAAGGTGCCCATATGTGTTTGGGCTTACTTCTGAGTTCTCTATTCTGTTCCATTGATCTTCCTTTCTATTTTTGTGCCAGTACCATACTGTCTTGATCACTATGGCCTTGTAGTATAGTTTGAAGTCAGGAAGCCTGATTCCACCAACTCCATTTTTCCTTCTCAAGATTGCTTTGGCTATTCGGGGTCTTTTGCATTTCCATACAAATCGTAAGATTTCTTGCTCTAGTTCTGTGAAAAATGCCATTGGTAATCTGATCGGGATTGCATTAAATCTGTAAATTGCTTTGGGTAGTACAGTCATTTTCACGATGTTGATTCTTCCAATCCAGGAACATGGTATATCCCTCCATCTGTTTATGTCATCTTTGATTTCTTTCATCAATGTCTTAAAGTTTTCTGCATACAGATCTTTTGCCTCCTTAGGCAGGTTTATTCCTAGGTATTTTATTCTTTTGGTTGCAATGGTGAATGGGAGAGTTTCCTTAATTTCTCTTTCTGCTCTTCCGTTGTTAGTGTATAGGAATGCAAGAGATTTCTGTGCATTAATTTTGTATCCTGCTACTTTACTAAACTCATCAATGAGTGCTAGCAGTTTTCTGGTAGAGTCTTTAGGGTTTTCTATATATAGTATCATGTCATCTGCAAAGAGTGATAATTTTACTTCTTCTTTTCCAATTTGGATTCCTTTAATTTCTTTTTCTTCTCTGATTGCTGTGGCTAACACTTCCAAAACTATGTTGAATAACAGTGGTGAGAGTGGACACCCTTGTCTTGTTCCTGTTCTTAGAGGGAATTCTTCCAGTTTTTCTCCATTGAGAACAATGTTGGCTTTTGGTTTGTCATATATGGCTTTTATGATGTTGAGGTAATTTCCTTCTATGCCCATTTTCTGGAGAGCTTTTATCATAAATGGATGTTGAACTTTGTCAAAAGCTTTTTCTGCATCTATTGAAATGATCATATGGTTTTTATCCTTCAATTTGTTGATATGATGTATCACGTTGATTGATTTGCGTATATTGAAGAATCCTTGCATCCCAGGGATAAACCCCACTTGATCGTGGTGTATGATTTTTTTAATGTGCTGTTGCAGTCTGTTAGCTAGTATTTTGTTGAGGATTTTTGCATCTATATTCATCAGTGATATTGGTCTGTAGTTTTCTTTTTTTGTTACATCTTTGCCTGGTTTTGGTATCAGGGTGATGGTAGCCTCATAGAATGAGTTTGGGAGTGCTCCGCCTTCTGCAATATTTTGGAAGAGTTTGAGAAGGATAGGTGTTAACTCTTCTCGAAATGTTTGATAGAATTCGCCTGTGAATCCATCTGGTCCTGGGCTTTTGTGTGTTGGGAGATTTTTAATCACTGCCTCAATTTCTGTACTTGTGATTGGTCTGTTCATGGTTTCTATTTCTTCCTGGTTCAGTCTTGGAAGGTTGTATTTTTCTAAGAATATATCCATTTCTTCCAGGTTATCCAATTGATTGGCATAGAGTTGCTTGTAGTAGTCTCTCATGATGTTTTGTATTTCTGAGGTGTCCGTTGTGACTTCTCCTTTTTCATTTCTAATTCTGTTGATTTGCATCTTCTCCCTTTTTTTCTTGATGAGTCTGGCTAATGGTTTATCAATTTTGTTAATCTTCTCAAAGAACCAGCTTTTAGTTTTATTTATTTTTCTTATGGTTTCTTTCCTTTCTTTTTCATTTATTTCTGCTCTGATCTTTACGATTTCTTTCCTTCTGCTCACTTTGGGGTTTCTTTGTTCTTCTTTCTCTAGTTGTTTTAGGTGTAAGGTTAGGTTGTTTATTCGATCATTTTCTTGTTTCTTAAGGTAGGACTGTATTGCTATAAACTTCCCTCTTAGAACTGCTTTTGCTGCGTCCCATAGGTTTTGGGTTGTTGTGTTTTCGTTGTCATTTGTTTCTAGATACTTTTTGATTTCCTCTTTGATTTCTGTAGTGATTCCTTGGTTGTTTAATAGTGAATTGTTTAGCCTCCATGTGTTTGTATTTTTTGCAGTTTTTTTCCTGTAATTGATATCTAGTCTCATGGCGTTGTGGTCTGAGAAGATGCTTGATATGATTTCAATTTTCTTGAATTTGCTGAGGTTTGATTTGTGACCCAAGATGTGATCTATCCTGGAAAATGTTCCGTGTGCACTTGAGAAGAAAGTGTAGTCTGTCGTTTTTGGATGGAATGTCCTATAAATATCAATTAAGTCGAGATGGTCTAATGTGTCATTTAAAGCTTGTGTGTCTTTATTTATTTTCTGTTTGGATGATCTGTCCATTGATGTAAGTGGGGTGTTCAAGTCTCCCACTATAATTGTGTTACTGTCGATGTCCCCTTTTATAGCTGTTAGCATTTGCCTTATGTATTGAGGTGCTCCTATATTGGGGGCATAGATATTTACCATTGTAATATGTTCTTCTTGGATGGATCCCTTGATCATTATGTAGTGCCCTTCCTTGTCTCTTTTAATAGTCTTTACTTTCAAGTCTAATTTGTCTGATATGAGTATTGCTACTCCAGCTTTCTTTTGACTTCCATTTGCATGGAATATCTTTTTCCATCCCTTCACTTTCAGTCTATATGTATCCCTTGGTCTGAAGTGGGTTTCTTGTAGGCAGCATATAGAAGGGTCTTGTTTTTGTATCCATTCAGCCAGTCTGTGTCTTTTGGTTGGAGCATTTAATCCATTTACATTTAAAGTGATTATTGACATGTGTGTTCCAATTACCATTTTCTGAATTGTTTTGGGTTTGTATTTGTAGGTGTTTTCCTTTTCTTGTGTTTCCTACTTAGAGAAGTTCCTTTAGCACTTGTTGTAAGGCTGGTTTGGTGGTGCTGAATTCTCTTAACTTTTGCTTGTCTGGAAAGCTTTTGATTTCTCCCTCAAATCTGAATGAGATTCTTGCTGGGTAAAGTATTCTTGGCTGTAGGTTTCTCTCTTTCAGGACGTTCAGTATATCCTGCCATTCCCTTCTGGCCTGCAGAGTTTCTGTAGAAAGGTCAGCTGTTATCCTGATGGGTTTTCCCTTATATGTTGTTTGTTGCTTTTCTCTTGCTGCTTTTAATATTTTTTCTTTGTGTTGAATTGTCGTTAGTTTGATTAATATGTGTCTTGGTGTATTTCTCCTTGGGTTTATTCTGTATGGGACTCTCTGTGCTTCTTGGACTTGGTTCATTATTTCCTTTCCCATGTTGGGGAAGTTTTCCACTAGAACCTCTTCAAATATTTTCACAGACCCTTTCTTGTTTTCTTCTTCTTCTGGGATGCCTATAATTCGAATGTTGGTACGTTTAAGGTTATCACTGAGGTCTCTGAGGCTGTCTTCTAGTCTTTTTATTTTTTTATCTTTTTCCTGCTCTGTGGCGTTTATTTCTTCCATTCTATCTTCCAACTCACTTATTCGTTCTTCTGCCTCAGTCATTCTGCTGGTTAGAGCATCTAGAGTATTTTTAATTTCAGTTATTTTGTTATCCATTGCTGTTTGTTTTTCTGAGTTCTTATGAACTGTTTCTTGTACTTTCTCTAATTTGTTATCCAGATTTTGTATCATTTTTACTATCATTACTCTAAATTCTTTTTCAGGCATTTTTCCTATTTCCTCCTCATTTATTTGGTCTTGTGGGTTTTTTTCCTGCTCCTTTGCCTGCATGGGGTTTCTTTGTTTCCTCATGGTTGTCCAAGCTTTTGGGGTTGCTTGTCCTGGTGATAGAGGTGTTTATAGAAGACTGTCCAAGCCTCAGACTAATGTCCAAGTATTGGATTAGACGAATATTCAGTTTGTATTCACAGCACCTGGAACAGTGCTGGGCACATCATAAATATTCAGTAAATGTTTGAAGAAACTCCCAGCTGTTATAATTTGTCTCATCCATCGCTCTCTTGTAGAACCAGCCTTTGTTCCTTTTTTTCAGTGCCAGGGACTTGCTGCGTTTCACCTGATGTGATTTGTCCAGGCATTAATAATGCATCTTCAAGATGCAAGATGCATGAATTCCTTTAGTAACAGATCTGCTGGCAGAGGGCTGTATTGTATTGCATGGCTTTGCTTTTTTTTTCCTGTGCGCTTAGTCTGGTTTCACTGGCTCACAGGACGCCGCGCGGAAGCCTCGCACCTGCCCCTTCACACCAGGGCTCCCCGTGCAAAATGGCTGCACAGTCAGTATTTCTGACTCTCAGTAGTCAGTATGTTTCAGGAAGGAAGTAACATTATAAATTCAGTAGTGCTTCTTTTGACATCTAATTTTATAATTCCTAATTTCAGATTTTGTGTGCCTTATTAAAAAGCTCCTAAACTAGTACCTGCTCTCTTACAATATAGATTTCATCTTGGGAACAATTGTCAGTTCCATATTACTGTTTTTTTTTTTTTTTTTTGGGTTATAGCACATGTGTAGCCACCATCTAATTTAATGCATAGAACTTTACAAAACAAATTCTTCTGTTTATCCCTTCCTGATTCCATTGCCCTGCAAACCCTGAAACTATACTTTGATTTTGATATTTATTATTTTTATGCGTATTTTCATACTTCTCTTATACATGTATGTATCCTTAAAAAATACATAGTATTTATTGTTTTGCATTATTCAAACTATAAAAATATCACCTTTCACATACTACTCGGAGCTACTTGTTCCTTCTGATGTGTGTGAATTATCTAAGTTGGTAAATATTTAGTTAGTTTCTAAATATTAGAAAGTGTATACTACTGCTATGTCTTATACACTTCCTATATCCATGTTAAAAATCATGACCTGCCACTTATTTAGGTATAATTGACATATAACATTATATTAGTTTCAGGTGTACAACACAATGAATCACTATTTGTGTGTGTGTTTATGTGTATATATATTAATTTAATTTAATTTAATTTACTTTTTCTTGGCCATGCCATGTGTGCAGCATTCGGGATCTTAGTTCCCCAGCCAGGGATTGAACCCGTGCCCACTGCAGTAGAAGCACAGAATCTTAACCACTGGACCTCCAGGGAAGTCCCGATATTTGTACGTGTTGCTATATATCCACCTACTGAATGAACCTTTGTATTGATTCCACTATTTTGCTATTATAAGCAGTGTGGCAAGATGTTCTTATATATGTCTACTTGTGCACCATTTTATAAGAATCTCTTTAGAATATAAGGAAAAAGCTCTTCCTTAAAGTGGAATACCAAATAATAAATGTGAAAGGAATGAAAGAGAGAGAAAATACTATTTTAAAAGACACATAGTGACAATTTATTTGGGGTGAAAGTTTGAAGAGCAAGGTATTTCTGTAGTTTCAAAGCATCTCCCTTTTATAGATACTTATAGGTAATAATTATCTGCTTATTAATCAGAAAGAGAAAAATAGTAACTTCACAGTGGAGGAACCCTGAAAGCACTGACTACCTTAAACCAAGTGATCAAAGTTAAACGTCACAAATCATGGGACAAACTGACATCAGTGCCTCCCCACGTGATGTATTGAGAAGGATACAGCATCACTTACATAGTATTCCTGCCTGAAGTGTACAATCTGCATCTAATCATGAGGAGACATCACATTAACCCAAATCAAGACATTCTCGTATAAAATAAATGGCTTGTACTCTTAAGAAATGTCAATATCTTGGAAAACAAAAGCTGAGGAAACTTTTCATATAATAAGAGACTACAGAGACGACATGTAAATGTATTGTGCAATCCTGGGTTGAATCCTGGACCAGGAAAAAAATGCTGTGAAAGATACTGGGACCACTGTCAAAATTTAAATAAGGTCTGTAGATTCTAGCATTGCAGTAATGTCAACTTCCCTGATTTTGATAATTGTACTGTGGTTATGGGCGTTCCCTGGCGGTCCAGTGGTTAGGAGTAGGAGCTTTCACTGCTGTGGCCCTGGTTCAATCCCTGGTTGGGGAACGAAGATCCCACAAGACCCGTGGCAAGGCGCGCCCTCCCCCCCCCCCCAAAAAAAAAGTACTGTGAAGTGAAGTGTCCTATGAAATAGGACCTATGAAATCTATGCTGAAATATTTTGTGGGTAAGGAGCATGATATCTGCAATTTATTCTCAAGTGATTCACAAAAAAGCATTGTTTTATTCATACAGAGATATAACAGTAAAGCAAATGTGAAAAATGTTGGCAATTTGTGTATCTGGGTAACGTGAACTATGATTGCAATTTTTCTGTGTATTTGAAATTATTAAATACAAATCTTCCTGAGGTGTACCAGGGAGTAGAATTGCTGGGTCTTGGGCTGTAAATATCTTTATCAGGCAGTGCCAAATTGTCTTCTGGTGTGACTGTGCTGATTACATTCCCATCATCCCAAGTCTTTACCAGTACTTGATATTATTAAATGAAAGATTTTTATCGGTCTTTATGGGTGTGAAATAATATCTCATTGTTTTAATTTGCATTTCTCTGATTATAGGGAAACTGAATATCTTTTAAATAGTTATTTAAAAGTCAGTTAGTCATTAAGGCTGACTCTTTTTATGAATTGCTTGCCCTATTATTAAGCATTTTTTTTACTGAGTTCTTTGACTTTTTTAAATTAATTTTTTGTATGTCTTAATATATTCTGGAAATGGATCCTTTGTCAGTTAGATGCATTGCAGTTACCCATGTACTTTCAAAAGAGGCTTAAGGAAAGTAAAAAATTGAGTTATATTTTGAGTTACACAAAATAAAGTAGGTCAGGGGGCAGAGAAAACATTGCACATCAAATGTGTAGGGGCTAAGGGGCTGGCTTCTATTTACAGATCTCTTCTCTCCTGGCTCAGTTAAATAAATATGAGGCAACTTGTACTCTTATCTCTGGTCCCTCTGAAAAAGGTTATTTTTAGAAGGGCTGTCTCCTGTCTCCAGTGTGTTTCATTTAGTGATTTCCCAAATAACTGTTCATCTCTCCCCCTCTTGGCTTAAAAAAAAAAGTCTATATACATTGCTAAATAATTAACTCTTGCACTGCTAAATATTGGCCAATGCTTGGATTGAGTAATTTGCTCTCAGTGGTATTTCAGTACCTACAGAGCAAAGAGGGTAATTCAGTAGCAAAACTATTTGGTTCATTTTCTAATACCGATTAAACCTTTTCCGAGATGAAGAAACATTAAACCACTTGGACTATGCTACTGAAAAAGATAACCTAATGATCATTCAAGAACTTACTTCAGCGCTCTCATTGTTATGGTGGTTAGGTATTAGCTTTGCATGTGGACAAAAACAAAACCCACCAAAAAACTCAAAAGTAAAATCAGAAAACTTTAGCCTTTGTAAGGATGCTAAACACTTTCCCAGCCCCTTCCCAACCCCCCCCCCATTTACAAAGGAGGACGAGTTCGATGACTTATTGGTTACCCCCAGTCATAGAGCTGGTGGTTGTCCTAACGGAAGTTGACTTTGGATTCCAGATCCTCTTTACTTTCTACTCTAGTGCATTATGCTGCCATTCCTTCAAAGAACGGGTATGTTACAGCTGCTACTACGGATGCACATCCAAGTTCTCTGGAGGGTAGATAACAGCTCTCTCCACTTTCCTCATTGACTTCCTAGTAAACTGAAAAATGAGAAAATCAAAGGGGATCTTCTTTCAGAGAATTTAACATCTTAAATCTTGACTTTTCTAATTAATGTAGGAAGTAAATTCATTTGTGATACGCCCCATAGGGACAAATGGATAGCTATATCACTGTGTATATACTTACTTTTTATTCTTTGAAGATCTGCTCATCTATTATTTTTATTCAGTGGGTAGAACTGGGTGGCAGTAGTTGTTTTTCAATTTACCAAACTTACTCTACTTTAAAAAATCATTGAATTATTTTCTTCATGGAAAATACAATAATAGTATAAAGAGGAAAACCTAGTCCTGTTGCCCAGAGATAACCACTTAATGTTTCCTTCTTGACACTTTTACTATATGTATATTTCATAGAGTTCAGAGTAAACCATGGTTTAAGATCCTGACTTTTTCACTTAACATTGTACTTTTTATTAATGGATGCACTGTATCCCATTGTCTGGGATCTATTACGATGGAAATGCCACAGTGACCACTCTTGCCTGCGTTTCTGATTATTTTCTTATGACATTCCTAGAATTGGAATTATTGAATCATCAGTAAACCTGTTTTTAGTTTCTTCATGCCAAACAGATTTTGACAAAATTGCTCTTAGTTCCACACTCATACAAATTAGGTATGAGAGTACCTGTGTCATTTCTGTCTTTGAACTTTATCCTTAAACAAACATGTTGCCGATTTGATCATGCAAATAGCCACTCTTCGTCTGATTCACGTTTCTTTGATTACTAGTAAAAAGGCTTTGGTATATTTATTAACTATGTTGTTTCTATGAATTCAGTTCATGAACTTTACTTTTTTTCAGAAGCCTATGTTTTTCTTATTAAATAATTTTTACATATTAAAAACATCAAACTTTTGCCATTTGTGGTAAATACCTTTTGCAATTTTGCTTGCTTTCTGGCTTTATAGTTTTTATGTGGGGAAAACATAAATCTTTGTTTCTACGTGGCCTAGATTTGTACTTGGGGAGAGTTTGTTTCTGTGAGTTCTTTTGCTAATGATTCGTAGGAAGAAAATGTAAGCAAGAGGGTTATTGAGGACCAAATTCCTCTGTAATGGATTGAAATGATTAGATAGAAGCCATTTCATGCAGACGCAGTGATTTTACCTCTTTTCCCACTGCAGTCGTTTGTCTTTTATTTCTGAAATCTGTTTTATGTTACCCATTAGATTTATTTACTTGTCTTCTGCATAGTTAAAGTAAGTAGTCTCTTTGATCAGTTGTTCTTCTGTCCTATGGCATTTTCTCATGTCCTGATGCTTTCTTTTAAGGTATTATCCAAAGAGATGAGTCACCCATGGAAAAAGGGCTGTCTGGTCTGCGAGGAAGGGACTTTGAGCTGTCTGACGTGTTTTATTTCTCCAAGAAGGGATTGGAAGCCATCGTGGAAGACGAAGTGACCCAGAGGTTCTCCTCAGAGGAGCTAGTGTCGTGGAATCTCCTCACAAGGACCAATGTAAATTTCCAGTACATCAGTCCGAAGCTCACCATGCTGTGGGTGCTCGGCGTCATAGTGCGCTACTGTGTCCTCCTACCTCTGCGGTACGTCTCCTGCCTCGTGACTTGATGGTACAGTTGGTTCAGCTTGCTTTTTAAATCATGTATGTAATGGCCACATGAGAGTATTAATGGTACTAATCCATCCCTTCCTATTTAGAGAACACCACTAAATGTTTCCTCCACAAAAACGTATTATTTATTCTCTCCCATTTTCCCCAAGTGAAAGTGTATATTCAGAATCCAATATATATTAACTGCATCCATTGTTCTTTGAGTCATGGAAAATTTGAGGATGGATAGAAAAGGGAAGTTAGAAAAAAGAGAAGAGAGAGGATTTAGAGTTTCACATTTACTAGAGTATTACCTTAATTGTGACTGCCTCTCTTTGCTGGTCTGTAGCCGTTCATAGCTGCATAGGAGAGAAAAAATTCCCGAGGGTGGTTACCACACGGGAGAAAGATATGTGGAAGAGTGAATTTGTTCCACCTAATTCCATTTTGATCACTCACTTTTCATATTAAAAGTTCACCAATTGGGCCCCGTTTTGGCTCTAAGTTTGCATGCTGCCTCACGAGGAGGTAGCCTCAAAGCCCAGTTTCCTGGAACCACAGTGTGGAACGTGACTAGAAGCGGTGACACTGGGCAGCGGGGTGAAGTGGTTCAGGTCTGTTTAGCGTGGTAGTGGCAGGTAGTAGCATGGGTACCAGTCATGATATTGCTGGTTGTCTTGCTTCATGTCGCTGGATATGGCCTTGGTGAGCTCTCAGTATAGCTTTCCAGACAGTTGCTTCCAACCAACTAAAATTGGCACATGAGTTGAAACCACTTTATCATCCCTAGGGTGGCCTATCCTTGCCTCATTCAGATTTATTATAAGGGAAGAGATTGCTTAAGTGTAGGCAAAGGCACATTTCTCAAAGAGAAAGGCTCTTTCTCTTTTTTTGTGTTCATGTTACCACTGTCAAGATGTTGGGGTGTGTCTTTGGGGAATCATTTCAGCTGTGATAGCACAGTGAAATTAGGACACACTAGCTTGAATGTTAAGCCAGTGTTCCCAAAGTGGGGTTCATGTACTCTGGGGATGCAGAAGATTATCCATTAGTGTGTAAGAAGGAAATGTTTCAGCTTTTATTTATTAGAAGTTTCTAGTCTATTTATAATTAGCGCTTCCATTGGTTTTATTTTTATTCTTACAAAGAAATGAAATTTCAGTAAAATTGAATACATAGATGAGCTCTTACATCTTCACTTGGTCCCTGGATCAGGCACCGTATCCAAGGCAACCTGAAGAAAGAGTGAGGATTTTACAGCCCAGAGTACTTGAGATGCTCTCATATATTGGTTAGCTTTCACTTGCTGGGGGTGCCCACCAAATAGTGGTATGAATCTATTATCTAGTTTAAATTAATGCTCATAAAATAGTATGTGACATAAAAGATTCTTGCAAAGAAACCACAGATTTAGGATAATCCAGTAGTATAAGCACCCCAAAACAAGAAGAAAATGGCAGAATCATGTGAAAGAATTGCTTTGAAAATGATTTTTAAAAGGAACAGTTGCTATAAAGTGAGCATTTAAAAAACAGATTGTGCTAATAAAATTGTGTTGATGGCTATATAACTCTGTGAATGTGCCACAAGCCACTGAATTGCCACTTTAAGTGGGTGAATTGTATGGTGTGTGAATTGTATCTCAGTGAAGCTCTTAAGCAAAACAGATTACTGCAGAAAACGTGTCATCTGTGAGAGCTCTCATGTTGGCTCACTGAGGCTGGGAAACAGAATTTTCTGTTAACTTAGCAAATAAAAATGTTCAATAGTTTTGAACCTGATACATGGAATATTTATAAATGGAATGGAATATTTATAAATGGAATATTTCCTGCCATATCAGTACACAAAGGATGTCACAGTCATCAATGATTGCAGCCCTCCAGTGAGCCCTGAGGAAACTCAGGGCTGAAAAGAATACCTGCCATCTAGCAGCCAACAGACTACTGCCACTCCCTATGCTGAGCCCTGAGGAAATTCAGGATATGAAAACACAGGATACTGGCTCTAGATAGCTAAGGTGCATATCGAAGGAATGACTTCAGTGAGCCCGGACGCTTGCATCTTCCCATACATAGAAAAGCCTGAATTCCTTAACTTGAGATATCTGGTTTTCTTTATTTAACAGTAATCTCTTGACCTTCCCAATCACCCAGCTCTTTGTTGAGCTCTGTCTTATTTTGCTGCAGTCTTCATTTTGCCCCAAATAAAACTTAACTTGCAACTCTCATGTTGTGCATATATTTTTTAAGTCAACAAATCCAGTTGTTAAACATGTTAAAATATATAACCTCTTCTGATTTAATGTGTGGGAACAAGTGATTCTCATTAGGGCAAGATGGCACAACATAATTTGAAAACTTTTACATAATTGATGGATGAGTTTAAGCAGTCATTTATTTATAACAGTTATTTAATGTTATTGCGTTAGTGACTGACATGAAAATATGGCAGCTAAAGAAAAATGAATCGGACCTTCAAATTGCAGTGTCAAAAGATGTTAAACCAAGACTTTAACAAGATTTAACAACCTAACAAGGTCTCTATGAGGAAGCCCCATTTATTTCGAAAGATTTAAAATCTCAGCTTTTTCTTTTTGAGTAGTTCTATTTACGTTTCTAAATATGACCGTTTTTCTTTTTGAAGTGATTGGCACGGCTATTAAAGCAGTTTTCAAAAATGGGAAAGTGCCTGTGGAGATGAGAGGCGTTGTCTGCCTTGTTTACTAACTTCTGAGCTATATAGAACCACACGGGCACAGCAGTTAGATGTGCATGGAGGGACTCCTACGTGGTGATATAATTTGGTATTCTTGTTATGAAAGAGCCTTTAAATAAAACTTCCTTGCTATTTGCTATACATTTTAAATTTCTTTGAGGAAAATTTGAATTGTACCCTTTTGCCTCAACATTAAAAAAACACAGGAAAACAGGCTATATTCAGAGCTTTACAAGACATTTCCTTTTACAGCCTCACCACACCACACCAAAGAATCCTGAACAAAATAACTGCTTTCAACCTGAAATGACTCCTTTATACAACATAAGACTCTTTTCTTATATTATACAAGAAGTTAATATGTGTATATTTTTAAAAATTTAAAAAATACTTCAGAAAAGCAGAAGGGAAAGACTTTTAATTTATTCTCTTCACTAACCCACTTAACCCTTGGATGATTGCACAGATTGAATGTGGCAGTTTTGTGAACAAATTTCCAGGCCTGCTATGTGCATCTCTAGACTGGTTATGGTCTTGCCGGTTATTTTGAAATTGTGTCATACTGTGCACATTATTTTGAAATGTACTCTGCTTTTTTCCTCTCAGAATGTACCCAGAACCATTCTTCCATGTCAGAGTCGATTGATTTGCCTCATTCTTTGAATGGCTGCATCGTATTCTGTAGCATGGATGCTCCTCAACTTGTTTACAGTTTCATTGTTTATGAAATTTATATTCCTTCCTTTTCCCCTCTACTCCTTTTTTTTTTGGATGTACCACAGGTTATTTATTCACCGACTGAAGGATATTTTGGTGCTTCCAAGTTTTTTTTTTTTTAAAGAACTTTTATTGAGTTACAGTTAACATACAATAAACTGCATATATTTAGAGTTTACAATTTGGTATCCCAATCTCCCAATTCATTACCCCCCAACCCTCCCCACTTTCCCCACTTAGTGTCCATATGTTTGTTCTCTACATCTGTGTCTCTATTTCTGCCTTGCAAATCGGTTGATTTGTACCATCTTTCTATAGTCCACATATGTGTGTTAATATACGATATTTGTTTTTCTCTTTCTGACTCACTTCACTCTGTATAACAGTCTTTAGGTCCATCCATGTCTCTACAAATGTCCCAGTTTCATTGCTTTTTACAGCTGAGTAATATTCCATTGTATATATGTACCACATCTTCTTTATCCATTCATCTGTGGATGGACATTTAGGTTGCTTCCATGTCCTGGCTATTGTAAATAGTGCTGCAGTGAACATTGGAGTGCATGTGTCTTTTTGAATTATGGTGTTCTCTGGATATATGCCCAGCAGTGGGATTGCTGGATCATATGGTAGTTCTATTTTTAGTTTTTCAAGGAACCTCCATACTGTTCTCCATACTGGCTATATCAATTTATATTCCCACCAAAAATACAAGAGCATTCCCTTTTCTCCACACGCTCTCCAGCATTTACTGTTTCTCGATTTTCTGATGATGCCCATTCTAACCGGTGTGAGATGATACCTCATTGTATTTTTGATTTGCATTTCTCTACTAATTAGTGATGTTTCAGCAGCTTTTCATGTGCCTCTTGGCCATCCGTATGTCTTCTTTGGAGAAATGCCTATTTAGGTCTTCTGCCCATTTTTTGATTGGTTTGTTTGTTTTTTTGATATTGAGCTGGATGAACTGTTTATATATTTTGGAAGTTAATCCTTTGTTGATTTGTTTGCAAATATTTTCTCCCATTCTGAGGGTTGTCTTTTCATCTTGCTTATAGTTTCCTTTGCTGTGCAGAAGCTTTGAAGTTTATTAAGTCCCACTTATTTAATTTTGTTTTTATTTCCATTATTCTAGGGGGTGGATCAAAAAAGATCTTGCTGTTATTTACGTCGAAGAGTGTTCTTCCTATGTTTACCTCTAGGAGTTTCATAGTGTCTGGCCTTACATTTAGGTCTTTAGTCCATTTTGAGTTTATTTTTGTTTATGGTGTTAGGAAGTGTTCTAATTTCATTCTTTGACATGTAGCTGTCCAGTTTTCCCAGCACCACTTATTGAAGAGGCTGCCTTTTTTCCACTGTATATCCTTGCCTCCTTTGTCATAGATTACTTGACCGTAGTTTATCTCTGGGCTTTCTATCCTGTCCCATTGATCTATATTTCTGGTTTTGTGCCAGTACCATACTGACTTGATCACTGGAGCCTTGTAGTATAGCCTGAAGTCAGGAAGCCTGATTCCACCAACTCCGTCTTTCCTTCTCAAGATTGCTTTGGCTATTCAGGATCTTTTGCGTTTCCATACAAATTGTAAAATTTCTTGTTCTAGTTCTGTGAAAAATGCCATTGGTAGTTTGATGGGGATTGCATTGAATCTGTAAATTGCTTTCAGTAATATAGTCATTTTCACAATGTTGATTCTTCCAATCCAGGAACATGGTATGTGCTTCCATCTGTTTGTGTCATTTTTGATTTCGTTCATTAGTGTCTTGTAGTTTTCTGAGTACAGGTCTTTTACCACCTTGGTTAGGTTTATTCCTAGGTATTTTATTCTTTTTGTTGCAATGGTGAATGGGATTGTTTCCTTAATTTCTCTTTCTGATCTTTCATTGTTAGTGTATAGAAATGCAAGAGATTTCTGTGTGTTAATTTTGTATCCTGCAACTTGATCAAATTCATTGATTAGCTCAAGTAGTTTTCTGGTGGCATCTTTAGGATTTTCTATGTATAGTATCATGTCATCTGTGAACAGTGACAGTTTTACTTCTTTTCCAATTTGGATTCATTCGATTTCTTTTTCTTCTCTGATTGCTATGGCAAGGACTTCCAAAACTATATTGACTAGTAGTGGCGAGAGTGGACATCCTTGTCTTGTTCCAGATCTTAGAGGGAATGCTTTCAGTTTTTCACCATTGAGATTGATGTTTGCTGTGGATTTGTCATATATGGCCTTTATTATGTTGAGGTAGGTTCCCTCTATGTCCACCTTCTGGAGAGTTTTTATCATAAATATATGTTGAATTTTGTCAAAAGCTTTTTCTGCATGTGGTTTTTATCCTTCAATTTGTTAATATGCTGTATCACATTGATTGATTTGCATATATTAAAGAATCCTTGCATTCCAGGGATAAACCCCACTTGATCATGGTGTATGATCCTTTTAATGTGTTGTTGGATTCTGTTGGCTAGTATTTTGTTGAGAATTTTTGCATCTAAATTCATCAGTGATACTGGTCTGTAGTTTTCTTTTTTAGTAGTATCTTTGTTTAGTTTTGGTGTCAGGGTGATGGTGGCCTCATAAAATGAGTTTGGGAGTGTTCCTTCCTCTGCAATGTTTTGGAAGAGCTTGAGAAGGATGGGTGTTAGCTCTTCTCTAAATGTTTGATAAAATTCACCTGTGAATCCATCTGGTCCTGGACTTTTGTTTGTTGGGAGCTTTTTAATCACAGTTTCAATTTCATTACTTGTGATTGGTCTCTTCATATTTCCTGTTTCTTCCTGATTCAGTCTTGAGAGGTTATACCTTTCTAAGAATCTGTCCATTTCATCCAGGTTGTCCATTTTATTGGCATATAGTTGCCTGTAGTAGTCTATTATGGTACTTTTTATTTCTGTGGTGTCCATTGTAACTTCTGTTTCATTTCTAATTTTGTTGATTTGAGTCCTCTCTTTTTCTTGATGAGCCTTGGTAGAGGTTTATTGATTTTATTTATCTTCTCAAAGAACTAGCTTTTAGTTTTATTGATTTTTACTATTGTTTTATTTGTCTCTATTTCATTTATTTCTGCTCTGATCTTTATGATTTCTGTCTACTAACTTTGGGTTTTGTTTGCTCATCTTTCTCTAGTTTCTTTAGGTGTAAGTTTAGATTGTTTATTTGAGATTTTTCTTGTTTCTTGAGGTAGGATTGTATTGCTATAACCTTCCCTCTTAGAACTGCTTTTGCTGCATCCCGTAGGTTTTGGATCATTGTGTTTTCATTGTCATTTGTCTCTAGGTACTTTTTGATTTCCTCTTTGATTTCTTCAGTGATCTCTTGGTTATTTAGTAGCATATTGTTTAGCCTCCATGTGTTTGTGTTTTTTACAGTTTTTTTCCTGTAATTGATTTCTAATCTCATAGCATTGTGGTCACAAAAGATGCTTGATACGATTTCAGTTTTCTTGAATTTACCAAGGCTTGATTTATGACCCAAAATGTGATCTATCCTGGAAAATGTTCCATGTGCACTTGAGAAGAATGTGTAATCTGCAGTTTTTGGATGTAATGTCCTATAGATATCTATTAAATCAAGCTGATTTATTGTGTCATTGTGTTTCCTTATTAATTTTCTGTGTGGATGATCGGTTTATTGGTGTAAGTGGGGTGTTAAAGTCTCCCACTATGATTGTGTTACTGTCGATTTCCTCTTTCACAGTTGTTAGCATTTGCCTTATGTATTGAGGTGCTCCTATGTTGGGTGCATATATATTTATAATTGTTATCTCTTCTTCTTGGATTGACCCCTCGATCTTTATGTAGTGTCCTTTCTTGTCTCTTGTAACATTTTTTATTTTAAAGTCTATTTTATCTGATATGAGTATCGCTACTCTAGCTTTCTTTTGATTTCCATTTGCATGGAATATCTTTTTCCATCCCCTCACTTTCAGTCTGTATGTGTCCCTAGGTCTGAAGTGGCTCTCTTGTAGACAGCATGTATATGGGTCTTGTTTATGTATCCATTCAGCCAGTCTGTGTCTTTTGGTTGGTGCATTTAGTCCATTACATTCAAGGTAATTATCAGTATGTATTTTCCTATTATCATTTTCTTAATTGTTTTGTTTATGTTTTTGTAGGTCTTTTTCTTCTCCTGTGATTCCGGCTTAGAGAAGTTCCTTTAGCATTTGCTGTAGGGCTGGTTTGGTGGTGCTGAATTCTCTTAGCTGTTGCTTGTCTGGAAAGCTTTTGATTTCTCCATCGAATCTGAATGAGATCCTTGCTGGGTAGAGTATTCTTGGTTGTAGGTTCTTCCCTTTCATCACTTGAAATATATCATGCCACTTATTTCTGGCTTGCAGAGTTTCTGCTGAGAAATCAGCTCTTAACCTTATTGGTGTTCCCTTGTATGTTATTTGTCGTTTTTCCCTTGTTTCTTTTAATAGCTTTTCGCTGTCCAATTTTTGTCAATTGGACTATTATATGTCTTGGCAAGTTTTTCCTTGGGTTTATCCTGCCTGGGACTCTCTGTGCTTCCTGGTCTTGGGTAGCTATTCCCTTTCCCATGTTGGGGAAGTTTTCAACTATAATCTCTTCCAATATTTTCTTGGGTCCTCTCTCTCTCCCTCTTCTCCTTCTGGGACCCCTATAATGCGAATGTTGGTGCGTTTAACGTTGTCCCAGAGGTCTCTTGGGCTGTCTTCAGTTCTTTTCATTCTTTTTTCTTTATTCTTTTCTGCATCAGTGATTTTCACCATTCTGTCTTCCAGGTCACTTATTCATCCTTCTGCCTCAGGTAATCTGCTATTGGTTCCTTCTCGTGTATTTTTCATTTCAGTTATTGTGTTACATATCTCTGTTTGTTTGTTCTTTAATTCTTCTAGGTCTTTGGTAAACTTTTCTTGCAACTTTTCCATCTTTGCATCCAGCTTTTTCCAATGTCCTGGATCATCTTCACTGTCATTATTCTGAATTCTTTTTCTGGAAGGCTGCCTATCTCCTCTTCATTTAGTTGTTTTTCTGGGGTTTTATCTTGTCCGTTCATCTGGTACAAAGTCTTTTGCCTTTTCATTTTCTCTATCTTTCTGTGGCTGTGGTTTTCAGTTCCACAAGATGAAATACTGCTGATACTGCTTGATTCTGCTGTCTGCCCTCTTGTGGAGGAAGCAATCTAGGAGGCTGGTCGGTGCTTCCTGATGGGAGGGACTGATGGTGGGTTGGGCTGAGTGGGTGGAGCTCAGTGACACTTTAATCTGCTTGTCTACTAATGGGTGGGGCTGTGTTCCCACCCTGTTGGTTGTTTGGCCTGAGGTGACCTAGCCCTGGAGCTTACAGGCTCTTTGGTGGGGCTAATGGCGGACTCTGGGAGGGCTCACACCAGTGAGCACTTCCCAGAACCCCTGTCGCCAGTGCCCCTGTCTCCTTGATGAGCCACAGCTGCCCCCCACCTCTGCAGGCAACCCTCCAGCACCAGCAGGTAGATCTGGTTCAGTCTCCTATGGGATCACTGCTCCTTCCCCCTTGGTCTTCGAGAGCATGCTTTTTTGTTAGCCCTCCAAGAGTGGAGTCTCCGTTTCCCCCAGTCCTGTGGAGGTCCTGCAATCAAATCCTGCTGGCTTTCAAAGTCTGATTCTCTGAGGATTCTTCCTCCTGTTGCTGGACCCCCCAGGCTAGGAAGCCTGATGTGGGGCTTAGAACCCTCACTTTAGTGGCTGGACTTCTGTGGTATAACTGTTCTCCAACTTGTGAGTCACCCACCCAGTATTTATGGGATTTGATTTTAATGCATTTGCGCCCCTCCTACCATCTCATTGCAGCTTCTCCTTTGTCTCTGGATGTGGGGTGTCTTTTTTGGTGAGTTCCAGTGTCTTTCTGTTGATGACTGTTCAGCAGTTAGTTGTAATTCCGGTGCTCTTGCAAGAGGGCGTGAGCGCATGTCCTCCTACTCCACCATGTTGATTCCTCTCCCTCCCCTGTACTCTTCAGCTAGATTTTGAATTACCGTTTCTTTTCTTTTTCAGAGTTACCTTGGCTTGCATTGGGATCAGTTTGTTGGTTATAGGAACTACCCTGGTTGGACAACTGCCAATAAGCAGGTGAAATGTTTCCTTCCTCTCAGCCATGAATAGGATTATTCCTTTTCTTCGCTGTGTCCACAAAGAGAATATTTGTGTGATTCCTATGTACTGCATCAAATTTATGGCCTCCACACACATGTTAAAATGCTGCTCACTTTATCTTCATAGTCTTTATTTGTTTTCCCATCACGCTTTCATGTAAATTGACAGAAGTTGCCTTTTCAAAAGGAGAAAGGAAGAGAAGGAAGCAAATGGACTGAGGGACTCAAGGAAAACCAGAGAGTCTTGTAGTATTGCCAGATTCGTTAGGCCGAGACCAAAGAAGCCTCAGCTTATCTTGGTCAGGATTTATCGTCAGTCTGGGTGGGAGCTATTTTCCATTAGAGTTTTGTCCTAAATGCCTCAGTGAGACTGTGAGAATTGAACTGTACGCTGCTGTGAAGGAGCACATTGAAGCTTTTATTGTATTCTTTCTTAGGGGTGCCCAGAGCTGCACGATAAAATGTTTTCTCTTTCCTTCAGCCTCAAAATGTGGCTGAGTGAACTGGTCCACCTGACTTGCTGCCGGATCTGTGTTCGAGCCCTCTCTGGGACCATTCATTATCATAACAAGTGAGTGTTTGCTACCTTCCTGCCTGCCTTTCTCTAGGTAAATCAGTGCGTGATTGACAGTAGTGGGTCGGAGGAAGCAGGTGAAATAGGAGTACTTCTGGTGTGTTCATCCTCTGCTTAGAGCGTCACAAGCATAACAGTGCACAAAAACACTTTTTAAAAGCAATCCGTTTGCAGAGGGAACATTATAATAAACGTGTAATGACCTCAGTAATTAGGCATTTATGGTGTGCAGGCCAGGCATGTGCTTCTCATAGGTCATCCCTATGAGAAGGTGCTGTCTTCCTGTTTCATGGGTGAAGAAATGGAAGCTCTGGGTTTGATTGTCTAGGGCCCCTTGGCTAGTAAATGGCTGAGTCAGGTTTTAAACTGGATCCATGTAAAAATTTTTAAGTGGTGAAGGTGACAGGCCTGTAGAATGGTGGAAAGAGGTCGAGACTTGGGAGTCCTGAGGCTGATTTCTAGTCTCAGCTCTGCCGCTTCTAAAATCCCATAACTAAGCCTTAAAACAGACCCAGCATTCTGCTTCCCTCACCCCAATCAGAGAGGAGAAAGGTAGTAAGTGAACTTATTAGCTATGTGAGGGTCATTTTGATTGTTTTGAATTACTTTTCTGTAAATTCAGGTTTTTTTATACTTAATATCATTATTTTGAAAGTTCCAGCACAAGCATCTTTGTTTTTTTACTGACTGGATCTTTAAAAAAGTTGTTTTTATTTTTATGCAACTTTTAAAGGCTACTTTCCATTTACAGTTATTGCAAAAAGTGGTTCTATTCCCCATGTTGTATAATACATCCTTGAGCCTATCTTACACCCAACAGTTTGTACCTCCCACTCCCCACCCCTGTGTTGCGCCCCCCCTCCCCCTCCCCCCCTTGTAACCACTAGTTTGTTCACTATATCTGTGTGACAGGATCTTTGTGTCTCTTTTGTAGACGGGAAACATTTCATCATTTGGCTTTACCATGTGTTACCAACATAAAAGTTCCCTTAAATTTCTAAAATTACATAATTTTGTGATTGGACTGTGAGATTTGGGATGAGGAGTAGAAGAAAATGCTTTGGGGGACTTCCCTGGCGGTCTAATGGTCATAAAACTTCACCCTCCAATGCATGGGTGCAGGTTTGATACCTGATCTTGGAGCTAAGATCTCACAGGCCTCACAGCCAAAAAACAAAACATAATACAGAAACAATATTGTGGCAAATTCAGTAAAGACTTAAAAAAAAATGCTCTGGTAAAAGTGTGATCAGAGGAAACAACTTCTACAGAAAAGGTGCTTTAATTACATAGAGAGGAGTTCACAACTTACTGTAGGATTGCTTCTGATTTTGAAGAAAACACACTAAAGTTGTTATACAGTTGGTTTGCTTTCTTTGTATGGGCCCAAAGAAAACTACTTTGCTTTATTAGTGTCAAATACTGTTTATACTTTAGGACAGAGGTCGTTGCACTAAACTATGGGCCTGTAGGCCAAATGTGGCCTGCCATCTGAAACACAGGTATACTCATTCATTTACGTGTTATCTGTGGCTGCCTTTGTCCGAAAACAGCAGAGTCCAGGAGTTTTGACAGGGATTGGCTGGCTTGCAAAGCCTTAAGTATTTACTGTCTGGTCTGCGATAGGAAGAGTTTGCCAACCTCTGTTTTAGGGGGATAGGAAGGAGGAAACTATGGTAGATTTACTCTGGCTCACCCTGAAGCCACTAAAAGTGACACATGAAGATTGAAATAATATGAAAATACTTATGGTAAAATAAATAAACCTTACACTTAATATCATAAAGTTTATTAAAGTTATAGAATATTTATAATTCAGACTAATATTTTAAAATTATTTTTTCATCATAAAAGAACAATGTGATCATTACAGAAAAGCAATATAAATATGTGTGAAGGGAAAATCATGCACCCCTCCTCCTATACTCTTACCCCACTCCCATCATACTGCCTGGAGACAACCTTTTTAAGATGAGCCCGTACACTTTGAAGCTTTATTTTTTTAGTGTACTTTTAAGAACAAAACAGCGTGAATTTCTACTTGCTATTCTGTAAAATGGTGGCTGTTTCTCAAGATTTAGTATTAACCATCGTTTGTAATTGCAGGCAGTACAGACCCCAGAAGGGAGGCATTTGTGTTGCCAACCATACCTCCCCGATAGATGTTTTGATCTTGACAACGGATGGTTGCTATGCTATGGTAAGAGCAACTCATTGCTATTTCAAGTAATTTCATGTTTTGTGGATTGTTCAAACTTTATTTTTGGCACAAATTAGAAACTTAGTTTTATGTTAGAAAGTGACTGGGTTATATTGCTATAACTTATAACTTATTAATATATTTACATGAAGAATATATACAGCAAGAAAAAGAAAGAAAATAGCCATTATATTTAAGGTAGTAAGAAATTAGCTTACTGAAATGTAGACATACTTGAGCATGCTAGGGCTTTATAAAGTTGATTCTATCTTGCTCCTAAAATCTCTGCAATATTTAATAAACAATAAAAAAGTAAGAAAAAAATACCTGCAACGTTTAATGATACTTTGAGACGTTAACGTCTTCCTCTTTAGAGCTGTACAAATCCCTTACTAGCCAATTAGTTTTATCTCCCTTCAGAGTCACATGCAATTAAAAAAAAAATCCTGACTCTTTAATGAAGATCAAGCAAGAAAGGCAAATATTCTTACCACGTTGCCTTTCTCAGTTCTTGCCTACAGCCCCAAAAGAAAAGGAAACAAAACCCATCAACAAACCACATAGCCCACAGTAAAATCAACCACCTCCAAAGACCTTTTTGTGGCATTTCTGGCATGTTTTCAAATGAAAGGGTGTTTTTTGTCACCCTGAAGAACTTGTAAAGATTTCTTTCATCTCTTTTATGTATGTGTCAGGTAAAATTTGGAGGATCACTAAGGATGTTCTTTCCTGCATGGTGGTAAATATGCCCTAAACTGGTGTGTGAAGTAGAGTGATAGGAGAGGAATCCAGGGGAGGAGTCTTCCTTTCATATCTCATGGTGATGGCTTGGGCTTCAGAGAGAACAGATGGATTTTATTTCACTTGTCAGCTCCAGTGACTGATAATCATGGTCTGGAGTGATTTTCTGGGAAGGCCTTTGAAGGGAACCGTTAATTAATTAATTAATTTGTTTTGAGGTATAGTTGATGTACAATATTAGATAATTTTCAGGAGTACAACATAGTGATTCACAGTTTTTAAAGGTTGTACTCCATTTATAGTTATTGTAAAATATTGGCTGTGTTCCCTGTGCTGTACAGTACATCATCGTAGCTTATTTTTCTACATAGTAGTTTGTACCTCTGAGTCCCCTCCTCCTGTGGTCTGGTGTGCTTTCCTGGGAAGGCATTTGAAGGGAGCCGTTGTTGATTTAAGTGTCTGCTGCAGGTAGGTGAGTGGGGGTGCTGGCACCTGTGTTGGTAGTTGATGATCCATGGGCTATACAGTCATTGTGGGGGGTTTGAAGACCTTTGTAAAGGCTCCTAGCTCACTGCCAGATATTTAATCTGTCTAAAATACAAGTTCAAATATATAGCTTTTGGGCAACCACATTTTAACATGTTAATAAATTTCTCTAAGTTGTGCAGCTCTTTCTGAATCTAAGGAAGCTTTAACCCCCTCTCTGAAAAGAACTATGGGAATTGGTAGTTCTTAACATTTTTTTGGTTAGCAATCAGTTAATACTTATGTATCCTTTTTTTAGAAAAACAACAACATACATTTGCATCATACAAACAAAATTTCAAGATGTTTGTGGATCCCAGAAGGCCTGTCCAGAGACCCTCATGTTAACAGTCCTTGAGAGACACCCCCCCAGTTGTGGGTGTATATAATAGTTCCTTGCATTTATGTGGACAAGCACTTTTACATCTCTTATATTTGACCTTCCCTGTAATCCAGAGAGGTTAGGGCTGAGACGTTGTAGTTGAGAAAGCAGAGGTTCAAGTATCTTAACCAACTTGCCTAATCATGATTTTGTTTTTCTGAGATAGTATTCATTCTGTGTCCTGGTCAACAAACAGTTGAGTGTAACTCATTTGTGATTGAGGGCCTCAGAATTTTGTTAACATTTTACATGCTTCTTGATCGTATATAACTGCAATTACAGCTGCAATATACAACTGAGTTACAGTATTAGCCAAGGCTTAGAAAAGTATAGAACATGCAAACTTTCCGATGGGTTGAGTGCTGGAAACTAAAAGCCAGTTGGATTTATTTTTTTAGTTTTAATTTTTTAATTGTAGTTGAGTACAGTGCTATGTTAGTTTCAGGTGTACAACGTAGTGATTCAGCACTTATATATATACATTATGAATTGATCACTAAGTTTAGTAACCATCTGCCACCATATAAAGTTATTGCAACATTATTGATTATATTCTCTATGCTGTACATTACATCCCATTACTTATTTATTTTATAACTGGAAGTTTGCACCTCTTAATCCCTTTTACCTGTTTTGTCCCATTCCCCCTCAACCGCATCCTTTCTAAGCCAGCTGGGCTTAAGTCAGAGGCAGCAGAGGGCAGAAGTGGGAGGAAGTGCACTGCTAACCTCCAGAGGTCATATTTGTCCTCTTTTGGCTAAACATAAACTATACATCTGAAAACATTCAACATCTCTTATTAGTGGCTTTTCAGAGTTTTTTTTTTCCCTTCCTAAACAAAGCTCTCTACTTTTTTTTTTTTTAAATCTAGAAATATTTTCTAACTTACAGAGAGATTGTAATAATAGGAATGTTGCATGGTATATCCATATGCCTTTTATGCACATTTACCTGTTGGTAACATTTTGTACCATTTGCTTTATTATTTACATTTTCATGTGCTGCTTTCTCTCTCTCTAAGTAAAAAAAAAAAGTGTGTAAAATATTTCTATTTTTAATGTTTACATGTGATATTTATATATGATATTAATATAGCATTGGAAATCTGAGTCTGTAACAATTCATTCAATTCATCAAGTTCTTTGTTAGTTTTCCCCAACCTGTATTTGTATCTTCCTTTTTTTCACAGTGAATACCCTGTTTTCCAACAATATCAACATTTACTCATTTTTCTCAATCCTATATAATACATCAACAGTTGCTTCAGAATTGCTTCACCTGTTTTACTACAAAAAAACAAATGTCGTAAGAAGAATTCGGGGTATTTGTAGTTCTTGGTACCCCACCCAAGATGGAGCAGATGTGGTCAAATACTATCTGTACATTTCTTGGATTTTTTTTCTTCCCCTTCCTCCAGTGTTCTTTTGTTCATTTGAAATACAGTTGGGTTCATTTTTTAAAATTTGCTTTCACTTTGCTAGTTGCATCCTTGTTGATTTATTTTTTGAATTTGTGGGACATTAATATGCTTCGAAATGTTAAAACTAGACAAAAAGGCTATACTCACAGAAGTCACTCCACCCATGTCCATTCTACCCCATTCCCTCCTATCCTTGTAGGTTTCCAAGTACACTGGTTTTGGGTGTGTTTTCTTTTTGTAGAGATAAACGAATATATGTGTATATTTCCCCTTCCATCTAACACAAGAGGTAGCATACTTTATTTGCTCTTCTGCAATTTGCTTTTTTCATTTAACCTTATCTCTTAGAAATCATTCCTTATCAGTCATAGAGATCCATCTTGTTCTTCTCCTAGCTGCATAGTACTCCACTGTGTGTATGAACCATAGTTAATTCATCTAAGTTCTCATGTTTGGATATTTAGGTATTTTCCAATATCTCACAATTACAAATAATGCTACAGTTATAACCTCGTGCATATATATTTCCATTTTGTTGGAGGTATATATTCAGGGTAAATTCCTAGAAGTGGAATTACTGAGTTGAAGGATAAATCTATATATAGTTTTTAGATATTGCCAAATTTGCTGCTATGGGTGTATAATCTCCTCATCCCAATCAATGTATGAAAGTGCCTGTTTCCCACAGCCTTGGCTTAGAGTGTATCATCAAGCTTCTGAATCTTTGTTGAAATGATGGATTTGAAATCGTATTTCATTGTAGTTTTAATTTGTATTTCCTCATCATGACTGAGTTGAAAGACCTCTGCTTTTTAAAGCTAGAGTAAAGTTAGTATAGCAACATAGCTTAAAATTCAAAGGTGCTATGAAAGACCACTTTGTGTTTATGTTCAGCCAGTCATATCCTTTGAGCAGGTTGAGAATGTCAATCAGTAGAAGGCCAGTCTTTTCTCTGAGTGGGGAATAGGAACTTACTGGTACTAAAAAGAAAAAAAGGCTTTCTTTGGATCGCTATACCTTTACAGTTTCTCCTTTTTCTCATGGTCTTTCTAGGTTGGACAGGTTCATGGTGGATTGATGGGAATTATTCAGAGAGCTATGGTCAAGGCTTGTCCACATGTCTGGTTTGAACGCTCAGAAATGAAGGACCGACACCTGGTTACTGAGAGGTAAGCACTGTCATTACTCGGTGTCTGTTGGGGCAGCATAAAATCTTTTAAGTCTTGGTTTTCCTGCCGAAGAAGGAGTACTAAAAGTTAAAACTAAAACATATGGAGCTCTATTTGTGGTTGGCCTTTTCTGGTGAATCACCTGTCTTAGCTAGATTTAAAAGTTTTTGAATTGTGTTGGCTAAGTAAACAGATGCTGGATTAAGTGTTTGCTGAATGACTGTTAGCACTTAAATCCATCTAGAGACAAACAGAGATAATGCTATGTATGGAACAGGAGGTGGAACTTTAGGGGTTTGGTGTGTAGTTAAGCTACCAGAAAGCTTTGTTTGGAAACAGCTTTTTGCCTGAGGCTTTTAACTGAAGGCACTCTGGTCATTGCTTCTGTAAAGATGAAGGTGGGACATGCTTTTCAGAGTAAAATGAAAAGTACCTGTTGAAATCTCTTTAAGGTTAGAAACTGTTCCTCATCTTGAGATTATTGAGCACTGGTATATACTCTGGCAGCTGTAATCTGTTTCAGCTTTACCAGCCCTTACACTTTTTTAGAAAGGAACCAACTTGAGTTTATTTTCTTTACTTGTATCTTATTTTTTTTCCTTACTGCTTTATAATTATATTTGTGCTAGTAGAGAGTAAAGAATACCAAAGAGGATTCCCACCTCTCTCTTTTTTAAGCTATAATTTTGATCCTTTATTTTTCTTCACAGACTAAAAGAACATATTGCTGATAAGAAGAAATTACCCATATTAATCTTTCCTGAGGGTAAGAAGGGGGAGTGCTCACCAAGTTATGTGGTTGATAACACATACCAAAAGTATATGAGGAGTTGGATTGTTCCAGAGTTGGCATTCTTAGTCCAGATCTATGCTGTCCTGTAGGGATGGGATGGCCTCTGAGCTAGTAATTCCCTGCTTTCTTTTGAGATTTGTTGGAAGGCATGGTACCTTTTTGACCTTAGAAGTTTTTTCTGGGCAGTGAACTTTGAAAGGTATCTTCCAGGGACTTCTAGGTGGCGCAGTGATCAAGAATCCGCCTGTCAATGCAGGGGACACAGGTTTGATCCCTGTTCCAGGAAGGTCCCACATGCTGCAGAGCAACTAAGCCCATGTGCCAAAACTACTGAGCCTGTGCTCTAGAGCCCATGAGCCACAACTGTTGAGGCTGTGTGCGGCAGCTACTGAAGCCTGCACGCCTAGAGCCTTTGCTCCACAAGAAGAGAAGCCACCTCAGTGAGGAGCCCACGCACCACAATGAAAAGTAGCCCCCTGGCTCGCCGCAACTAGAGAAAGCCCATGTGCAGCAATGAAGATCCAACGCAGCCAACAGATAAATAAATAAACAAATAAATAAATAAATTTGTAAAAAAAACCCAAAAAACAGAAAGGTATCATCCATGCCTTTTTAAAGTTTCTTATTTTAAGATGTACTGAAATTGTCATCTGTTGTGAAGAAATTGTATCTCTAGAGTAGTCAATAATAAAGTAAAAGTTTGTTATTAAACCTGCTTAGAACTGTCAAATTACTACTACGTAAATTTTTTTCTTTTTTAAAAAAATTAATTTTGATATGACTCGAATATTTTAAATTATTTTATATCAAAATGATCCCTTTTAGAAATGACTGCTTTAAAAAATATTTGCCCCCTACTGCTGTTTCCGTATAGGAACTTGCATCAACAATACTTCAGTCATGATGTTTAAAAAGGGAAGCTTTGAAATTGGAGGAACCATATATCCAGTTGCAATTAAGGTAAAACAGTTCACCCACCCTCACCCCCCAAAAATAAGGCAGTGACTTGGTGATTTTATTTTGATATAATTTCAAACTTAAAATTTGTAAGACTAAGGAATACTTGTGTCCTCTTTACACAGATTCACCAGTTGTTTACGTTTGTCCCATTTGCTTGATCACTTTTTCTCTCTATTGATATATGTGTAGATATGCGGGGCAGTACTGTGTGCCCGGCCAGTGCCTGAGTACTGAGGACACCATGATAAGCAAGACAGAAAACTGTTCCTACTTTCGCCCCACCTTCCAGTTAATTGGGGGGACAGATATTTGAGTCCTGTCAATAGCCCTCCTGTCTCAGCACTCTGTGGCTCTAGTCAGGGAGAGCTGCCTGGCCTGGTTTGCTCTTTGTTTTTTTGTTTGTTTTTAAAATTTTTATTGGAGTATAGCTGATTTACAATGTTGTGTTAGTTTCAGGTGTACAGCAAAGTGAATAGTTATACATAAGCATATATCCATTCTTTTTTAGGTTCTTTTCCCATATAGGCCATTACAGTATTGAGTAGAGTTCCCGGTGCTATACAGTAGATCTTTATTAGTTATCTGTTTTATATATAGTAGTGTATATATGTCAATCCCAATCTCCCAATTTATCCCTCTCCCCTCTAACTCCCTGTAACCATAAGTTTGTTTTCTACATCTGGTTGCAGTTTGGATCCTTTCTGTCAAGTGAAGTAGCTTCTCTTTTTGGGGGGGTCTGATAGAGATGTTTGGCTTGTCATCCATTGACATGGACAAGAGAAACTGCCACTTAATTCCTAACTGGAATGCATTTTCTTTTCTCTTTTCTCAGTATAATCCTCAGTTTGGTGATGCGTTTTGGAACAGTAGTAAATACAGCATGGTGAGCTACCTACTTCGAGTGATGACCAGCTGGGCCATTGTCTGTGACGTGTGGTACATGCCCCCCATGACCAGAGAGGTATTCCATAGATAAGAGTTGGTCTTTGGTGCTTTATCTAGTCAGATAAAGGCAAGAAAATTTTTACCTGAAAACCTGGGTATCTCCCTTCCTCACATGAGCTAGAGTTGGACCTTCTTTCTGCTTTCTCAGCATGAGTCATTAAAAAAAACCATACATATATGTGTATATATCTAGCTCTTTTCAAAATCAAGCTGGCTTTATATTCAGAGACTCTTTTCTGTAATAGTTTGTACAATTGCTGTTGGTTTATTGAACCTACAGATATTGTGGAATGTTGTATCTTGAATAAGGCTAATAAAGAGCATAATAAATATATATACACGTGATAAAAATAGTAAACAATACAGCTCTGCATTTTCTTGATACATCAAATGACATTTGCTGTGATTCAAAATAGAGCATATTTGAGCTAAAATGAATCTTATACTTTAAAACGAATCTAAATGATTGTGAGACATTTGAAAGCATTACTTGAAAACTCTGTCCTCAGGATGTACTTGTAATTTTTTTTTCCAGGAAGGAGAAGATGCAGTCCAGTTTGCTAACAGGGTTAAGTCTGCTATTGCTGTACAAGGAGGGTTGACTGAGCTTTCTTGGTAAGATATTTTTCAGAAGTACTATCGCTTTTAAATTAAGATGACTTTTAATAATGTCATTTGTTATGCTTGTTAGCTGGAGGTTTAACTGACACTGACAGTGGTTTATACAGCATAACAATGGCTTTACTGAGATAGAATTTTACTTCTCATACTTAAACATAGGCAGTCTAGACTGGTATAACAGTTCATTCTGTATTGGTCTACCATCCTCAGTGCGCTTCTGCTTTATGGTCCAAGACGGCTGCTCCAGCTTGACCCAGTGAGTACAGCAAAATCGCTAGCAGGGAGGAACTAAAACGAGAAGGATGTGTTCATGTCTTTAAGAGCGCAGGCTGGAAGCTGGACGAGCCACTTCCACTTGTATCTGTTTGAACTCAAGTCGTGTGATAACACCTTGCTGAAAGGAGGCTGGGAAATGTAGTCTTTGTTCTGCATGGCTACTTGTCTAGCTAAAATTTAGGGTTCTTTCACTGAAGAAGGAAGTGAGAATGGATTTGGGGGAATGGACCCTGGGAGGCAAGGGGCAACTTAACAGACTTGTTCATACTTAACTCCAGCCATGACTATATTAAAGAAAAAAGCTTGACAGGAAATAAGTGAAATATTTTAAGTATGGATATCTATGGCTTTAGTTTTTTGTTTCTTTGAGCAAGATTGAATGTAGGTGGGAGTATTAGTCTGCTCAGGCTGCCGTAGCAAGCTGCCATAGCAAGCTGCCATAGACTCGGTGGCTTAAATGACAGAAATTTATTTTGTCACAGTTCTGAAGGCTGGAAGCTCTCCGGTGTGTCTTCTTATAAGGGCACTATTCCCATCTTGAGGGCCCAACCCTGATGACCTCATCTAAACCTAATTAGCTTCTAAAGGCCCCATCAACAAATGCCATCTTATTGGGAGTTAGAGCTTTAGTACATGAATTTTGGCAGGGGGCGCACAAACATTTAGTCTGTATCAGTGAGGGTTATAATGCGAGATTGAATTCTTACACACACACACACAGACATTGGATTAGCAAACTGGCACAAAACAGTCCGTACTTCAAGTCCTGTAAGTGTAATAAAGTCCCTGCTGTCTGTCTTTTTGGTGTTCTGAAAACACTTGACATGTAAAGTTCATCGGAGGCAATTTTGGCAGTGTTGTAGGAGCAGCATGTGGTTAACCAAGTCAGGCTGTCAGCCAGGCAACCAAAGCCTTCTGAACCCGCAGAGGGACCCAGGGCTGTGTAGGGTTTAAGCCTCTGGAAGAAGGGCTGGCTGGATTCTTATATACCCTTTAATGCAAGGATGGAGAATGTCTCTAAAATATTTTGTCCATCCACATATCTGAATACAACTAATTTCACCCAGGAAAGGCTGTTTCTGGCATCTATCATGCTAATTAATAAACCACTAATTTCTACAGTGAAAGCCCATTCCTAAAATTCCTTCTGCTAGTTAACAGATCTTAGGACGTTGATGGGAGATCAAGACAGCTGAAGCCTTAGAGTGGCAACTTTAGAGGGTGGCCTTCTGATTAAATGTCTGGCTCACCACTCTGGGAGTATGAGTTCTTGATTTAGGGCAACTCACTGGCCCTAAAGTCAAGACTAGGGTTAAGACAGGTTAAGACTAACTTTTGTATGACACTCTCTAAACTGGAATATATGAAACTAAATTGCCAACATCCTACCATTGAAACTGTGCATCTCAGATTGGGACTTGAACCCACGTGCCGGGACTGAAACCCAGCCTAAACCCAGACTGGGACTCGAACCCACAAAGCTGGGGCTCATACCTGGCCAAAACCCTGACTGGGACTTGAACCCATGCTCCCAGGACTCAAACCCAGCCAAAACCCAAGGTCTTTCAACTGAGGTCACACACCTGGTCTCAGGACTTAATGAAGCTCAGGTTCTTGATATTTCACAGAAAGAATTCAGTGAGAGACAGAGTGATAGGTAAGAAGTAGATTTATTTATTTAAAGAGAAACACACTCCACAGTCAGCCATCTCAGAAGGTGAGAAAGGCACCAGGGTATGGGGTTGTCAGTTTTTATAGGGGTGGGTGATTTCATAGGCTGATGAGTGGGAGGAGTATTCCAGCTATTTTGGGAAAAGGGTAGGGATTTCCAGGAATTGGGCCACTGCTCACTTCTTGATCCTTATGGTCTAGCCTTGAAACTGTCATGGTGCCTGTGGGTGTGTCATTTAGCTTGCAGATGTGTTACAGCGAGCATATACTGAGGCTCAAGGTCTAGTGGAAGTCGACTTGTCTGCCACCTTGGACCCATTTGGTACTAATCAGTTTAGGTCATGTCCTCGGGCCATGGCATTCTTTCAAAGGTTGTGCCCTGCCCCATCCCCTCCTGTTTCACCATCACCATCAGGCTTACCAGTGCCCTAGTTTACAGATGTCCTAGTGACCCAAGTTCATATGTGTAACTGGCTTCCTCTTCCTTGTTCATTGTTTTCTATTCTTTATCTCCCTTACTCTTACCTGACATCCCAGCCCTGCTCCTGCCCTAAAGCCATTATGAAAAGCTTAGAGCTTTGGATCTATAGCCTCAGATCCAAGGAAATGAAGAAAGCCTTGAGAAACAAAAATAGCCTAAGGGAGTTAGCTCCAGGACAGACTCCCAGTCAGGTTGGCTTGAACAAAATGGCAGAAATGATCCTCAGAGTTTAAAATTTTTTCAGGTCATATTTTTTTTTCTCTTTAAATTAATTAATTAATTAATTTGGCTGTGTTGTGTCTTCGTTGCTGCACACGGGCTTTCTCTAGTTGTGGTGAGCAGGGGCTGCTCTTCGTGGTGGTGTGCAGGCTTCTCAATGTGGTGGCTTCTCTTGTTGCAGAGCACTGGCTCTAGGCATGGGAGCTTCAGTAGTTGTAGCATGCGGGGCTCAGTAGTTGTGGCTCTAGAGTGCAGGCTTGGTAGCTGTGGCACAGGGGCTTAGTTGCTCTGAGGCATGCGGGATCCTCCTGGACCGGGGATCGAACCCATGTCCCCTGCCCTGGCAGGTGGATTCTTAAGCACTGCGCCACCAGGGAAGTCTCCCATGTGTCGTTTTATAATAAAAGGATACTTTTAATTACCTGGCCTCTTCTTTAAAAAGAAAATAGGCTCACTGCCTTTCCAGATGTATTTGTCACTCACCTATTGGGTATGAATTAACATGTCTAGATTTTTTTCCCCTAGATTAAATGAGAGCTTAATTGTGTCATCTTATGCTGGCTTTTATATATGCTGTTGCCCTCCTTAAGAACTAACATCTGCTGCCATTGCGAGGGGGAATTGGGTAAAACTGTAAAGTCTCTAGGGGTGGCAAGTCACAGGGGTTTTCTAGAGCACTTGGGAGGGAGGATTGTATGAAAATAATGTCAGGATGCTCGAGGACAGATGTTGCTAACAGTGAATTTTTACCTGTTTTGGCCGGGACCTCAGGAAAGGAAGAATGGCCTTTCTTCTCTCTCCCTCCCTTCCCTAGTTCTTACTATTCAGAATTCACATAAATGCTCTGAATAGTTAGAGGCGGCTCCTGTGGATGAAAGAGGGTCTTGTGGACAATTCTGGAGACCTAATGGCAACTTATGACCTTATTTCATGGAAATTTCCTACAACTGGCCCCCTGGAAGATTTGTGGACCAAAGTCTATTTTTAAGTTGAGGACTCCTGATGGGCCACGTCTTAGTTTTGACTCTAGAGGCCAGACCGTTGCAGTGGTCTCAGGCAGACGTCTGTTTGTAGGTCAAGTTCTGTCTTCATGGCATTGAGTTCACTGGCTAACCTATGAGCCATTCATCGTCATTAGAGAGCACTTGGTAAACATTCATGCTTAGCTGGGTTAAAATTAAAACAGGCAGAGTATAAAGTAAGCAAGTTCTTGGTCCACGCTCTCCTAGGAGTTAAAATCTAAAACATGAGATTAGGAGAGAGATAGTGGTCCCAGTAGTCCAGTCCCCTTGCAGCTCTTCCAGCTTGTTATTTCTTTGTATTGTCCAAAGAAGGAAAGGCACTCAGAATCCTTTTAACCCAGGCAGGTCTGTTTTCACCACCCTGGAGAGAGTTCAAAGATTCAGAGGCTCTGAATTAAGGAATGCTGCTTACATAGGCACTATTATTGGTTGAATGCAATTTATGTTTTTGTTGCTTGTTTTATTTTGAGTCTGTTTTAGAATATGGAAGATTCTGAATACTTGAAATATAGCGCATTGACTCAAAACGTGACTTGTTTGACATAAGATTAGATTTGAATAATGATGAATCAATTTCTCTTTAAGGAGCTTACCCACACATACACAGTACTCTCACCATTTCTTATGTGTATATTTAAAAATTTCCATATGGCTTTCTAGTAAGATATAGGTTGATTTGGATTAAGAAACCTGGTACTTTGCTTTCCTTGGGGAAAAGATAGGTAAACAATCCTAGTTTTAATACAGTATCCAAATATTGAATATAGTAGCCCTAACTTCTAAAAAGAAACTGAGCAGAGAGGTCGTTCTCTATTTTAACCAAAGATCAGAGAGATCGTTCCTTCCTTAAAGTAACACAGGCCTGGTTGAGTGGCAGAGCAGGGATTGAAATCTGGGTCTTTCTGCTTCCAAATCCAGTGTTCTTTGTTTAATAGCTGACCAGCTGCTACATGGCACTGTGTAGCATGTAACCCTTTTAAATCAGTGCTGGGAGTATCTTTTATTTATTTGTCTTTCTATTCTCAGGGATGGAGGGCTAAAGAGAGCCAAGGTGAAGGATACCTTTAAGGAAGAGCAGCAGAAGAATTACAGCAAGATGATTGTGGGCAATGGATCTCTCAACTCGGAATCGGACTGAATGCCACCCAGGCTTTCCAGAACTAGTTCTTAGAAATGGAATGTGGTGGAGTATTTTTTGGGGGAGGAGGAGGGCGTGCTGTTTTGTTTTACCGTTTTTGTTTTTTTATTGTTAATCTTTTCTACAGGATGGTTGTCTCTACCTCTTTATGCCAGAGGCAGAACCCATGGTGCCCTTTTTGGCTTTTGTTGTTGTTATAGCATTAGCCTCGTGAAGTGTAAGGTAGTTTACTGAGTTTGAGCAGATTCTGTCTTTTGTAAAATGATTGTGTCATTGTGGAGTGAATGAAATATTTGTATAGGAAAAAGTGTTTCTAAAACACTTTTGGAACTCGTGTTTGGAACTCGTTGATATGGTAATTCTCAAAGGGATACCCCAAAGTTTCTTCATGATTAGCTTTCTCATGCTCTTTCCTCCCACTCCCTTTAATCACTTACACGGGGATGACGCACCAGTTTGAGTTACTGTCATGGTTTTGTTCTACTACAAGGTTGAGAAGAAAAATGGAGGACAGCGTTTAGGAGAAAGGACAGCTTTGTGCCCACTCGTTCTGAAAGTTGAAAGGGCATTCAGTATTGTTTACTAGTGTGTTAGAAGAGTCATACCAAAGAGAAGTGAGTCTGCGTTACTGTGTGTGCACATTTACATGTAGGCAACTTGCAAATAAACATATGTTAGCCAGCAACTGGTGATAAAGTTTTTAGTTTTCCTTGTTTGTATGCTGAAGATGTATACCTAAGGCCTCTCCCATCTAATGATTTGTTTGATCTTGTAACCAAACACATTTCAAATAGGAGGAGCCTTTGCCAACAACCACAAATCACATTGAGTGTCTTCAGTGGGGGTAGGAGTGAGTGAAACGTGTTGTACTGTCCTTCCGCCTCCACCCCTTTGTCCTTTATTTCAGAACTTTCCCAGTTTCTTAAACAGGAAAATAGGTGGTAAAATTACCTTTTGGAAACTGAGCCTTAAATTTTTTAAAGGGGAAAATAAGTGTTTCCCGACTCTGTAGCGTAAGAAATGTTGATAGCAATACAGTGCCATTGGAGTGTTATTTCTCTTCTGGTAACCATGTACAAAATGTGACACTGTCTTCCGGTGAATATAAATAAATTCTATATTTCTTAATGTGTGTTGCATTATTTTCCCCATATCTCGACCCTCTTTCCCTCTTCTGATTTTGAGTAAGTTAAATTCTTTCTCATTACAAACGAGGATTGTTTGTTTTACATTTCAATGACATAGTTAGATTTTATTGGACTGGAACATCTGGGAAATGAGAAACATGAACCACTGGTTTTAGTGTGTTTCTTCTTTTTTTTTAGCCTAGTTGTCTGGACTCTGACCCTTGGATTCTGTCTTGAGCAAAGTCATAGACTTTAGTTCTTTTGCAGGTGAACTCAGGCACCTCTGTCTTAACTGACTCTGGGTAGGCCTGCCCCTGCGGTATCAGTGTGTATTCTTCTTATCGAGCTACGTGGATTTGATCCCAAAGGAAAATTTGCAAACGGGTGACCATCATGGTCGGCTACCCTTCTCTTTTCACTTCCTCCCAGCTTTTCCCTTTGTTCTTGCTTTAACCTTTGCCCCTAGCACCCCCCCCCCCCAAAAAAAAAAAACAAAAACCACACACCAACAAATTCTGCTGGGGGTGAGCTTGACCGAAAATCAGCAAATCCAAATATGTATGTTGGGGGTGACTCTTTGTCTTATTTGTCTTTTCTCAGAAGATTGCCTTTTTCTTTTTGCTTTTCATATTCAATATAGCTTGAATTAATAAATCCATTTTATTAATTAGGTCAGTTCTCAGAAAAGCTGATAGAACAGCTAACAGCTGTTTTATTTAGACACCGATAATATGTATCTTTCCAAGGGCACTGTGAAAGCAATGATGCTATCACGTATTCACTAAAAAATCTAATGCTATTTTAATCAGAACCTTTGTCTTGTAGGTCTGTGACTTACACAACTCGCTTTTAGGTCGTTTTAGGAATCACAGTGTTATTGAAAACATGTTTTTAGAAACGAAATACTGCTCAGATTTAGCTTATGTCCCTAGAACTCCTTTGAACTTGCCTTCCCGAATATTATTTTATACCCACTTTAGAAATATTGTGCCCAGAGTTTAGTATTCCTGAGTCTTCTGTAACTGTATTGGGAAATCAAGGGTAGGCGGGACTTGGTAGAAAAATCCCATTAGGTAAGACCTTTCATCTAACCCTTGTACAGATTCATTCACTGAGCCTTGAGGTTGCCTTTTTTTTTATTCCTACCCTTTGTCTTGGTGACATGTATAGACCTTGGGTTTCAGAAATGCCAAGGGTTTCTGAAATGTCCTGACACATCCTGGGATTGGATGAGCAGCGATGTCTGAATCAGCATATACACTCAGAGCATAGCGGGAGTAGTCCCAGGTCACAGTCTGGTGCAAAGGGACAGCGGCGAGGAAAGTTTCCTTGTATAAGCAGACTCTCCAAGGCCAGTTCAACTTTGTCTTGGTGATTTGCCATTATCTCCTCGGTGCACATGCTGCGTTTGGGGCATTCTGTTGATACCTGGAAATATATGATAAGGGCTATTGGTTTCTTGTGACTACAGATAATATACAGTGATCATGAGGGCTGCCTCTTGACCAGGTTTGCTTATTTATTTGTTTATTTATTTATTTATTTATTTGGCTGCATAGGGTCTTAGTTGCAGCACGTAGCATCTTTTGTTGTGGTTCGCAGGCTCTTCATTGCAGCGTGTGGTCTTCTCTTTAGTTGTGGTGTGTGTGCTCCAGAGTGTGTGGGCTTAGTTGCCCCACATCATGTGGGATCTTAGTCCCCCAATCAGGGATGAAACCCACGTCCCTTGCATTGGAAGGCGAATTCTTAACCACTGGACCACCAGGGAAGTCCTGGCACTTTCTTAAACGTGGTACTGCAAATCTAACCTCCTTCTTGCTGGGTCTGAGTAACTTCTGTTGGGAGGCTGAGAGGAGGATGGGATCTGGGATTGGTACTGAAAACTAGGGGCCCTGTTAGGAACTTGACAAAAGCTATATGCTTGCTTTTGTTTTTTTAACGCTGGTTTCTAGTGGATTGATGCTACTGGTGTTTGATGTTATTTTTTTTGGAGTAATGGTTAAGATGGGATAAAGAGTCATAAAGACATTTTCTAACTGTGGCTCTGGCACTCATCAGCTTTTCAGCCTTTGACAACTTCTCTGATTCTCACTTGTCTTTATTTATTGTGAAATTCTAGAACACACACAAATGTATATGAAGATGTGCAGGTACACTTTAAGGGCAATGATAAAAACAGATACCTGCATACTTGTTACCAGGCCAGTAAGTAGAACATGACTGTATCCTGGAAGGTATGAAAAATCACAAACTATTATTTCCATATACAGTCAATGGACAGTAAGGTTCTTTTTTAGCTTATTGTAAACATGCTTGCTTATCTCTTGGTAGACGTGCTCAAGAGTTTCTCTAGTTGTTTGTGTAGTAGGAATTAGGATGGCTCCAGGATAGGGTATGAGCATTTCAGCTTTAGCGTAGAAACAACCAAACATTTCCAAAAAGGTTGTACCATTTTACACAACCTGTCAGCAGAGTATGAGAGCAGCATTTGCATTTAGTGTTATAACATACTTGGATTTATTTTTAATCTTATTTTGTGCTTTCTCTTTCTTCCATTTTTTAAATCTCTCTCTCCTTCTTGTCCTCTTTTGGATTTATTATTTTCCATTTTCTCTACTTAAATTGAAGTTTAATGATCTTATTTGCTTTTATTCTGTCGTTACTTTATAAATTTCAACTTGCATACTTATCAAAGTCTAAAACTGATGACTAGGACTTCCCTGGTGGTGCAGTGGTTAAGAATCCACCTGCCCACTATTTACAATAGCCAGGACATGGAAGCAACCTAAATGTCCATCAACAGATGAATGGATAAAAAAGATGTGGTACATATATACAATGCTTTTTTTCATTGCTTTTTACTCAGCTGTAAAAAGCAATGAAACTGGAACATTTGTAGAGACATGGTTGGACCTAGAGACTGTCATACAGAGTGAAGTGAGTCAGAAAGAGAAAAACAAATATTGTATATTAACACATATATGCAGACTATAGAAAAATGGTACACATCAACCGGTTTGCAAGGCAGAAATAGAGACACAGATGTAGAGAACAAACATGGACACCAAGTGGGGAAAGTGGGGAGGGTTGGGGGGTAATGAATTGGGAGATTGGGGTACCAAATTGTGCACTCTAAATGAATGCAGTTTGTTGTCTGTTAAAAAATAAAAAAAAATAATAAAAAAAATAAAAACACCAAAAGGAAATTAAGAACAAAAGCAGAAAAAAAACCCCAAAGAATCCACCTGCCAGTGCAGGGGACTTGGGTTCGAGCCCTGGTCTGGGAAGATCCCATATGCCATGGAGCAACTAAGCCCGTGTGCCACAACTACTGAGCCTGTGCTCTAGAGCCCGTAAGCCACAACTACTGAAGCCCTTGCACCTAGAGCCCGTGCTCTGCAACAAGAGAAGCCACCACAATGAGAAGCCCAAGCACCGCAACGAACAGTAGCCCTCGCTCTCCTGCAACTAGAGAAAGCCCGCGTGCACAGCAATGAAGACCCAATGCAGCCAATAAATAAAGAAATAATAAATAAATCACTAGCCTTATATTCCTGCGTAATACAAGGACCTTGAATTCCTGTCATTTATCCCTCCTGCCAATTTATAGATACCATGCGTTTTAATTACTCATATAATCCCACAAAATATCATAGTCCTTGTTGTCCTCATCATCGTTTCTGTTATTTTATATAGTCAGCGTTTACCTACACATTGACCGCTTTCTTTGTTATTCCTTAGCTCTTTTATCTCAGTCCTTCCATCAGGGCTCGCGTCCTTTATGGAGAGTTTGCTGGTGGCAAATTCAGTTTTTGCTTTTCTGAACGTTTATTTTGTACACATTCTTGAAAGTTTTTGCTGGGTGTAGAAGTTCATGTTCATATCAACAGTTATTTTTCTCTAAACACATCAAGGATCATTCCATAGTTGCTACTAAGAAGTCAGCTACCAGGCATAATTATCACTTCTCTGAAGGTAATGTTTGTTTGAGTGTACTTAAGATTATTTGTTCCTGTTATTTTACCACTTCACTGTGATGTATCTAGTGGATTTCTAGTTATTTATCTTGCTTGTGACTTGTTGGCTTCTCATCTGTGGTTTAGCATTTTTCATCAATTCTCAGATATCCCTTTTGATAATGTCCTTGTTCCGTTTGCCCTCTCCTGTCTTTTTAGAAGTTCTGCTTAAACAAATATTAGACTTTCTAACTCTATCCTACATGTCTCAATCTCTTTTTTATATTTTCTACTTCTTTGCCTCTAGCTAGACTTCTTTCTGGACAACCTTATGATTGTACCATTCACTAATTCTTCAGTTCTGTCTAACCTGCTGTTCTGTCCCTTCACTGAGTCTTTAATTTCAGTTTTTATATTTCTCATTTCTATGAGTTTGATTTTTTTTAATTGATGTACAGTTGATTTACAATATGTTAGTTTCAGGTATATAGCAAAGTAATTCAGTAATTCATATATTGGGTTGGCCATAACATCTTATGGAAAACCCAAACGAACTTTTTGGCCAACCCAGTATATATAGATATATACATATATTTATCTATTTCAGATTTTTTTCCATTATAGGTTATTACAAGATATTGAATATAGTTCCCTGTGTATTTGGTTCTTTTTCAAAGTGCTTACTCTTCAATAAGTTTTGAAGCATGTTTATTGATTTTATATGTTTTTCCAGCTGTCCCAAAGTCTTACATCTTTTGTGAGTCTGAGTCTTTTTTTCCCCCTTGTGGCTTCTCATTAATGGAGTCATTTCATTGTGTGTTTAGAGAATTTTCATAATGATGTCATCTTTGGAATTTTACCTTCCTTCATGCCTTTAGATCAGGGATCAGCAAACTACAGCTCATAGGCTAAATCCTGTGCTCTGCCTGTTTTTGTAAGTAAGATTTTACTGGAAGACAGCCACACCTCTTTGCCCACTCACCGTGTTCGCTTCTGCGCTACAGCAGCAGAGTTGAGTCGTTGCAACAGTGACTGGATAGCCCACAAAGCCTAAACTACTTACTCTCTGGCCCTTCACCTGGAGTAGTTTGCCTACCCCTGCTCTAGGGCATAGTCAATCCGGGACCACTTTAAACTAACTTATTGGCTTGAGGTTTATTGAACCATGTAAATAGTGAGAATTTAGCCTGTAAACCCAAATGAAGCCATCTGGTGGTTCTGAATTCTCTGCATGATGTTTTTGAGATTCATCCATGTTGTTATGTGTATAAGTAGTTTTTTTCCTTTTAATTGCCAAGTGGTTTTAAATCCTTAGGGAGAAATTATTTTTTCCTTTCACTTAGCGGTAAGGTTTGACACACAATTTTTCGGGCTGGCATCTGGAAGTGAGGGATGGGTGATTTCTACTTTCTTCTTACTTAAAAGGGTGTAGCCCTTTGAGAGCCCACCGTTCAAGGGAAGGGTTTCTAGTTAGACTTCCCACCTTGGGCTAGCCTTCAACTTTGTCTCTTGTCCTTAGGTCCTTGAGGCTGTGGAAACCACCGCTCAAGTTTTCTTGGCTCAGCCAACACCCTCAAGGTGAAAGCTGACAGCTGGCCTCTGCTCTGCTTATCTCCTGGGATAACCTATCTTCCTCCTATCTTTAGCTTGAGTAGTCATAACCTTGCTAGTTTATGGAATCAGTCAAAATAATTTTCTTTTATCATTTAGAAAGAGGGTGGGTACATATTGCTAGAAATTAAAGTTCTAGAAAGCAAGAACTTTCAAAAAAGTCATTTTTTAAAAATTTTATTTATTTGGTGGCATTGGGTCTTCATTGCTGCACGCACAAGCTTTCTCTCTAGTTGCGGTGAGCGGGGGCTACACTTTGTTGCAGTGTGCGGGCTTCTCATTGCCATGGCTTCTCTTGTTGCAGAGCGTGGGCTCAATAGTTGTGGAGTGTGGGCTTAGTTGCTCTGCAGCATGTAGGATCTTCCTGGACCAGGGATCAAACCCGTGTCCCCTGCATTGGCAGGCGGATTCTTTTTTTTATTATTATTTATTTATTTTATTGGCTGTGTTGGGCCTTTTTTTTTTTTTTTACTGTGCGCGGTCTTTCTTTTTAGTTGCGGTGAGCAGGGGCTACTCTTTGTTGTGGTGTGCGGGTTCCTCATTGCCATGGCTTCTCTTGTGGTGGAGCACGGGCTCTAGGCACGTGGGCTTCAGTAGTTGCAGCACATGGGCTCAGTAGTTGTGGCTCACGGGCTCTAAAGCACAGGCTCAGTAGTTGTGGCGCGCTTGCCCCGCGGAATGTGGGATCTTCCTGGAGCAGGGATCGAACCCGTGTCCCCTGCATTGGCAGGCAGATTCATAACCACTGTGCCACTAGGGAAGTCCCTCATTATTTTAATATAAAGAGCAAAAAGCTTTCTTTAGAATTACAACTTAATTTGAAAATTAAATACTCTGCTGAAGGCTTTTTGTAGGATGAAGCGATGTACAGGAAGCTATGGACTAACACAGGGAAAGTTATGAGATTTTTAGCATCCATATTGGATATGATAACCTAACAGCATGAAGGCAGCTGAAAGCAGCTGCAGTGGTATTTTCCTCATTTTGGGGTGAGTCACAGGTTCTCTGACTGCCCACGTTATGGCCAGGGCTGAGGTGCCATCAAAACCTTTGATGGCCCTTCATGGGGGTCGAAAATCCCCGTGATGGGTTCCCCCTACAGTTGTAGGAAGCATATAGCAATTCTGGCTACTTGCTGGCCTCTTGGCTCTATGACTGGAAAAGATGTCCAAGAGAGCTTTGAAAATAAAATCTTTATACTCTGTCGTGGTAAACAAAAATAGTTTGAATCCCTTTGAGCTCCAAGCTATGCTTAGGGTGTGAGATGCCTGGAAGACTGGGACCAAAAAGTCAGTCTCCTCGTAAGGTGAAATATGATACTACTATTAAAAAATAAGTGAACTTAATTTGTTTTGAGAAGCATTGAAAATTGTATCCCTTGACTTAAAATACATTCTCGCCAATTATAAAAATCAATTGGGAACCAAAGCTTTCTTGGGAAAGCATTCAAATTACTGTTTCTCAAGCTTTATCAAGTAAAACACATGTGTTTAGTGCCCGCTACGTGTGTCTGTGCAGAGTCTGGGAACACAGCAATGATAAAGAAAGATAAATTTGCTGGGCTTGTGGAAATCCACAAAAGCAGGTAGAAAACAAAAAATCAAGAAACATGTTTGGACAAAACCATCACAAGGGATTCAGAGTGATCTTTAATTTTTTTTCATATAAGCCTGGGATAGTAAATGCCTAGGTGTTCTTTAGAAAGGGTTTACCGAAAAGTATACTTCTCTTACAGCTAGAGTATACCATCAATGCAATTGAGCTCTATGACTGGGAGAAGAGAGGGAGCCTAATCTCTACGGAATGCACACCTGACAGTGCTCATTGCTGAGTGGACTGTAGGTTTGACCTTGGTTAAGACTTTGCTTATTATAGCAACCATCTTCTGATACAGGCAGCCCTGACATCTGGTTGTTACTAAATCAGGCACAAGTGAAGGAGTTCCAAGCTTCCTAACTGGAAGGAATTTTCAGTGCTGATTGTTTGCAAAGCAGGTTCTGAAAGTGTTCCTGAAGAGCCAGAATTTTATTCAGCATGGGGCAGAGGAAGGACTTTGAAACCCTGTCTTATCCAGCAGGTTCCACAGTAATTTGGTTAACCAGTGGAGTGACAAATGACATGCTGTAGCGTCACCCAATAAATCTCTTAGTTTAATATCTCTCTTTGGAAAATGCTTCTATTAAACAGTGATTTTGTTTAGATATTCAGCACATGCTTTATGAATTGCATACGGTGATTCAGACTCTGCTAGTACTCAGGCTCTGTGCTGCCCAAGACAGGAATCCAAGCTGCAGGAACTTAGAATCTGAAAGGGAAGAGAAACACCACTAACCACAAGAGGAAGTGGCAAGGCCTTTTTTTTTTTTTTTTTTTTGTTCTCTCTTTTTGGCCCAGGAGCAAAGTGCTATGGAGACTGAAGAAGTGGTTTATGCAGGGGATAAAAGGGGTGTGGAAGGGAGGACAGGGAGCTGTGGGGTGTGAGTAAGTGCTCTCTGATGAAATTCGGGGAAAATGCAGGTGACTGGACTCCTTGTTCTACGTGTACCACGCCCTCCCTTCTCGCCGCCCAAACAAAACAAAAACAAACAAGAACCTCAACAGGAGAGGGTTGTTTATAACCACAGAACTGTGTGCCTCTGAAACGTTTCCTGTTCTTATTTTTGGAGCCATGTACTCTTTCTCCACCATTACTACCCGACCTCAAGCCGTCATTGTCTTTCATCTGGGCTACAGTAAGAATCTTCGAACGGATCACTCTGCCCCTGCTCTTCTCTGCGAAATAGTCCATTTGATGAACTGCAGCTGGTCTGATCCTTTAGCATCATAAGGGAGTTATGTCACTTCGCACTAAAATGAGTCCTGTGGGTCCTTCCTCCATGGATGTTCTCCGCCCCTCTGCACAGGTTCTGACACCTGCGCTGGTCCACCAGGGCCTTCCCACCAGCAGCGTGGGGGCCCACCTTACTCTACACCACCGGTGGCTTTAGGACTGAGTGGTTCAGGAAAGGCAGAAACAGAGAAAGGGGAAATGGAAGAGCCATTCCTGTCTTCTTGTATTTTGCGGGGGCGGGGTGTTGGTTAGTGGTTGCACAGTGTATCTTTTTTCCAATCTCTATTTTCAATCTTATGCATTTCTTTAAATTACACACAGAGAAGTATACACGTTTAAGATATAGTCTCTTTAAATAACTAGGTCACTTTCCTGAATGAATTCTAATTTGGCTTTAATGAACGAAGAATATTAAAGATGTCTTAGGACTATGTTTTCTTTTGAAAACTGAGATCTGATACTACTGTGAAACAGAGGCCTGATATTACTGTGCTGCAGAGGGTAAATGTTATCTTTACTTTTGCTCATATTCTTTCCTGCTGTTGCCATGTATACAGCATTGGGCAAGTGACTTCTCCCACCACAGAGGTTGGTACATCCCCCCAAGGCTGGCCAGTTAGAGGATTTCCATTGTTCCCAGGGTGGACACATGACCTAAGAGTGTCAAGCAGAGTCTCTTGCAAGAGCAAAAGGAATATAGATAGGCTCTTATTTTTTCTGAGATTGCAGAAAAAGAACCATGCAGAGCTAGAGATGCCGGGGGTCATCTTTGCTGCCACATGGAATTACCTTTTGAGAATGAAGCCAACAGAGAGGAAAGTAGAGCGAAAAAGAGAGCCTCATCCTGATGGTATAGTGTGATACCCTTCATCCGCTCATGCCTGAAGCCAGAAAACCCTATGAATTTCCAGCTACAGTAGTCGATAAAATCTTTTCCTCCTACTTAAGCCAGATGAGTTTGCATTTAAGTGAGTTTCAGTTTATAGCTATAGTATGTTGAAAATGAAACAGTCCTAAAACAAATGGTTTTATAAATATGTATGTATAGTATATATACATATATGTGTACATACACAAGCACTTTTCCTTTTTTTAGCTAGGGAATTCCTTTTTTCTCCCCAACTGAAACTGCCCTTAGAACTTCAAAAGATAATACTTTCACTGGATCAGGGATGGGGTTCCAGACATCCAGAGCCCCATTCACTTGGTCTCCTTTTGCCTCCATAGATACTCTCTGGGGCAACCCTGTGAAACCCTAGGGCTCTGCAAGACCAAAAAGAAAGCTCAGGCTTGCAGCAAAGAATATGCATTTTTTGAGGAATTTCCCCTTCGATTACGTAGGGCTAATTTTTAAAAATATTTATTTTCTTATTGGGGTATAGTTGCAAGTAGGGCCTAATTTTAATGGTTTAAATATAAAGCAAGTACAATAAACCTTGTTGAATGTTTATAGAATTTAAATGTCTCCCTCAGAGTAGTTTTTTGGACAGCATCCGCTATTAAGCTAATTAAATATTAGTGTAATTAAACCTGAGTCTAGATAAGATAGATAGTTGTAGCCAGGAGCTTCTGGCAGCATCCTGCCTGGTGCAGAACTCCTGTCTGGGGTAGAGAAGCCAGTGTGGGGCGTTGCCGCAGACAACGGAGGCCACAGAGGCATGGATTCTCTCAGCAGCTGCAGAGCACAAAATCTCTGGTCAGGGCCAGGGCAGCTGGGCGGCCAGTCTGAGGCCGGGCGGCCAGTCTGAGGCCGGGCCGAGTGATCGCAAACTCATAGGAACTGGAGGAAGACTTTCCAGAAGCCTCCGTCTCCCCTTTTGGAGGGAGCTGGAGAAAAAGAGCATTTGAGGCCTCAGATGTCTCTCCTTGGTAATCTAAGCCTGTTTCCGCCTCTGCTGCCTGCAGAGTAAATATTCAACAGTAGACACACACATTTTCTAATGCCGCAGAGTGGAAGATTTCGGGGTAGAACACACCACTCTGAGATCTGAACATAAAAGGGATAACTGAGCAGACTCTCAGCGGGGTTTAATAATGCTGGGAGTTAGAGGTTCCACAAGGCTGTAGTTACATTTTGAGGGGACCACGCGAAAGCGGGTATCAGTGCTTTTCTTCTGTAAAGGAATCCCTGTTGTTAGCAGAGAACACTGCTTTGCAGAAAAGCAACTCCCAGAAAATCTCATAATGCGTCAACCATGACAGCTCTCAATAAAGCGATGTAAGAAGTAACCCGTTTTCTCACTGTACGCTGGGAATCTCAGTCTGTATCAAAGAAAAACGTTTTGGTTTTCTCTTTGACTTTGTTTCCTCTGGATCTTTGCTTTCGTCTATTTATAGTGTGACTCCAACACTCAGTCTGGCTTTGGTTGCCTGTGCTCAGTTCATTTTGCGTTGCTATTTTCAGCACGTTGTTGAGGTAGTTTTGGATCAAAGTCATATGTCTTGGCAGCATGAATCAAGCAGCTAACAAAGGCATAGTGATCACTGAAGTGAAGCCAAGTCAGATTTTCTTTTTTTTTAAGTGTAGCGTTTTCCGAGTAGTTGTGTGAATTGTAGTTAGATTTGCTTTGGATCAAGAAGCATTTATTTCCTAGTACTGATCTCATTTCCTTCTAAAGTGGCCTCATCAAATAATTGCTTACATCATTAGAAGAAAATCCAGTTTCATAAACACAGGCCAAAGTCTGAGGCCAAAATTTCAACTTCATCTTCTACTAAAAAGTAAATAATGTCATATTAGTAACTTTTTTTTTTTAAAGAATAATGGGAAATTGCCGCGTGACCAAAAGGTTTTAAATTTCTTCCTTCTCTCTACTTCTAATAAATTTCAATTCAGGAGATTTTGTTCTGCTGTGGTCATGTTATATTTACAGGTGAAATTGAGAGATTGGATCTTCTGGTGACAGTTCAAAATACTTTGTGGATTAATCACCTCTCCTATATCTACAGCTTCACTTTCTGCAAGCTGAGAGACACTGATTCATTCATTCATTCAGTGGTCATTGAAGTAGAACTTTTCCTGACAACTCTGATTGGGCAGAAACAAATGTTAATTTTCCATGTTGGGTGTCTCACCTGCTTGTCTGTGGGTGTGGCCTTGGGGGCAGGAGTTAAGGTTGCCTGCAGATCTTTCTCTGGTCTTGGGCTAGATGTCCCCCACCTCTCATTGTGGTGGTTGGGGTGGTTGGTGGGGCGGGGGGGTGGGGGGGTTTTGGGGGGGGGATGGCAGTGGCCGAGACTGGTGAGTCAGGCTTTTGAGCATGGCTCGTGAGGCTGTTTGCTAGTGCTCTCATGGAGGGACTGGATGCAGCCCAAGCCATGTTGGCAGCTGGCCAACAAACACCAACATGTTTGTGGGTGGCCAGTGGAAGCAGCTGGCATTTGAAGACTCCTGAGTTCAAATAGGGGTGAGGGAGGCTGTGTTTTTCTTTGCTTGTCCCCCAGCATTGGGTTTCCTACTAAAGCCACTAGATTCATGTAATTTCCTGGAAGGGAAGGGAACTTGACTTGTGGATGCTTCAACAGGTGGATCTGTTTGAGCCACACAGCCAGGCATGTGGTCACCTGCCAGGTGCGACTCTCTTACCCTTTTGAGTTGAAAAAGTAGGTGTCATTGCTACTGTGTATTCTGTATACCAGAGACTTTAACCCTGCAATGTAAGGATTATTATCCTCATTTTCAAGTGAAGAAAAGTGAGGTCCACAAAGGCTAGGAGGCCTACCTAAGGCCCCACACTTTGAGAGATGGAGCCATAAGTGGTGTACATTTAAGATATTTCTCTCATAAATATTTTGCCGCTATATTTTTAAAATTTGCTACCACTCCTCATTATTTGTTTTCCTTAATTCTAGTGGTTTGCCTCGGAGTTCTAATTGCTTTTCTAATTTATTAATACTGTATGTCTTTTGGTTCTTCTCTCTCACATTTTTCTCCCCATCAACTTGGCTGGCAGCATCTGAGCCTTCTTTACCCTGTCCTGCCCTCTTTGCACAATTGGATTCTTCCTTTAAGATCACTCCCTGTGGGACTTCCCTGGTGGCCCAGTGATTAAGACTCTGCACTTCCAATGCAGGGGGACAGGGTTTGATCCCTGGTCATGCTGCAACTAAGTTCGCATGCCACAACCAAGGAGCCCGCGCATCTCAACTAAGACCTGGCGCAACCAAATAAATAAATAAACATTAAAAAAAAAAGATCACTCCCTTATTTTCTTCTTTTCTGTCATCACCATTCAGGCAGCATTCAGATCTTTTCACTCTGTTGCTAGATTACAACAGTCTTAGAACTAAAATCCTCCAAATCTGAAGTCACCACTAGATTCAGCTTCCTAAAATGCCCCTTTCGTCATGTCCTGGTTTCTTATTAGATGCTAGGTAAAGGCCAGTTCCTTAGCGTGAAATTCTAGGCTCCCCACAATACAGTTCCAAACTACCGAAATTCTTAATCATCTTTCCTCTGGGTAGATGTGCATACTTGATGTTTCCAAAACATCCCATGGCAGAAACTATTTATTGTCCCCACATTCATTCTCTTCCTCCTTCTTAATAACAGAACACCACTTTTATTCATGATATCAGCATAGCCAACTGAAAACTATAACTCCCAGGCTCTGTTGTAATTAGGTATAGCTATGGGACTGAGGACATCAATCCAAATGTTGGATGGGACTTCTGGGAAGTATCTATAAAAAATATTTTTTCTTTCTAGCTGCCTGGTTTGAGGATGTGATGGCCGGAGCTCTAGTAGCCATCTTGGACCTTGAGGACAAGAGCCACACTCTAGACCATGCAGCCCAGAGATATGGAAGGAATCTGGATCTCCAGTGACTTTATGAATGTATATTATGAGCTCTGCTTTCAATGTTATTTGAGCCATCATTTTGTTCTTTTGTTATAGGAAACTGAACCCAGTACCAACTGATACACATGCTTCATGGAAGAGGTAGGGTAGCATTTAGATGGTCCCTGAAGGAAGAGTAGGATTTAAACAGACAAGAAGAGTAAAGAAATATCACAGTCAAGGGGATAAAATAGTAATAGATACCCATTAAATTTACAGAGTACTTTACAGCTTATAGAGTATATTCACATCCACTATTTCATTTGCTCCTCATAACAACTAAGTATGTTACATGCAAATATTATCCACATCATCATAGGTAATAACTTTGGAATCCAAAGCTGGACACACAATTAAATGAAAGGAGCACTGGATTTGTAGTCAGGAAATCTGAATCTGAGTTTCTTTTTGTGGTGGACAAACTTAAAGGTAGCCTCCATTTTCCCTTTCCTAATATTCATGTTTTTGTGTAATCCCTTCCCCTTGAGTGTAACTGGACCTGTGACTTGTTTCTGACCAGTAGAGTATAGCAAAGGTGATGAGATTTTACTCCTATGATTATATTACATTTTATATCAGTCTGTCTTGCTAGCTGACTTACTTTAGATTCTTTCTTCACTGCTGGCTTTGAAGAAGGAAGGTGCCATGCATCCTACAGCTGGAAGCAACCAAGTGTGGCTAAGAACCATGGGAGTGGGAAAGTGGATCCTTCCCTAGTTGAGCCTCCAGATGAGCCCTCAGCCCAGACGGACATCTTGACTGTAGCTTAGTGAGACTCTGAAGCAGAGACCAGTTAACTCACGATCAGATTCCTTACCCAGAGTAACTGTGAGGAAACGAATGCGCGTTGCTTTAAGCTATTGAGTTTGTGGTAGTGAGTTGTGCAGAAATAGATAGCTAATGCACTTACCTACTAGCTGTGCAGCCTTGAGGTAAATACATAACCCCTCTGTCATGGCAGAGATGATTATTCACCATAAATTTATGCTCCCTCTTGCACCAAATGGCATCATCACTGAGAAGCAGCTGCCCAGCCGAGAGCTACACTGCTCAGTGCCCCCTTGCTTCTAGGTGGAGCCATTAACTGGTTCTCACCAATGAGATGTGAGTGGAAGTCATTTGAGTCACTGCCAGGAAGAGGTTGCTTACAAGTGGCTGTGCTTTCTGTATTCTCTCCTTATCTCTTTCCCAGCTGGAGACAGAGGACTCTGAGGTTCTAGGGCCTGGTGAAGCCACAAGAGAGAAGGAGCCCAGGCTCTTCAATCACCTCATGCCGGAAAGCTACTCAGTGACCAGGAACACTGGCATTACGCTGTTACGTGAACGCGAAACAAACCTTATTGTGTTAAGCCACTGACTTTTTGCAGTTTATTTTTTATCTTTACTTTTTTTTGTTGTGATTTGTATTTATGTAGGTACACTATTGGTTCGAATCAGCTGAGATAGACAATTTTTGTAATTTGTTCAGATTGTGCCACACATCAGTGACAGCAGGTAAACCACTCCTGCTCATGATTACACAGTGGTTCTCTAAGAGCAAGGCAAAGTTTCAGAAGATTGTCGCCTTGCTGCTCTGCTACCCCCCCAGGCCATAATTATGACTCTTTACGATCCTTCAGTCCGTGTATTCATTCTACATACAGGTGGTGCGTTCAAACTCATCTGCAAGTTAAGAAAGAACTATTCAATTTGGTCAACAATTCACCTTGTACTATCTATCTATCTATCTATCTATCTATCCATCATCTATCTATCTATCATCTATCTATCTATCTATCTATCTATATGAAAGATATAAATTAAAAGTGTAATTTCCCTGAAATGATTTTATTTGTTTTAAACCTTTTCATTTAAAATTATATTCTTTACTTCATAATTATAAAGGAAAAGGCAATAATGCTTGAAATATTAACTCTAACTCTTAAAATTATAGTTTTGATTAAAAAAATGAATTCTTCGACAGTTACATGGACAGTTAAACTTCTCTACCACTACCTCCAACCACCTTTTATTTGAAATAAATAGGAAAAATTGAGCAAAAACATTTCAATTTACAGTACAAAAATGATGGAAGATATGACAGTCTTCAGGGAAGCTTATTATGCTAAAAAAGCATAAGAAACCAGGCAGTTGCATTAAACATTGATAGTTATATGATCAAAAAGCAAGTCACTAACAACAGAGGTGCCCATGTATCGAGCAGCATGGCCCCAGCACGGCCGAAAGAAGACTCTTCTGGTGGAAGAAGCTCCTGGGAACACAATTAAGGGGGACAATTCCAGTCACAGAAAACTTCCACAATTAGCCAGGGTATGTGCTTCAAGATTTCACTACAGAAAAGACAGTTTACTGTGCAAGTTCTGAAGAAGCAAAGATCGTGAATTCAGAGGTAACAACAGCCACAAGAACACACATTAGTCCATTATCCATGCTACATTATCCCAGAACACAATCCAAGAGAAAGTTATTCCAATGACGAGATTTTTATTTTTTAATTTTGCGAAAAAGTTCAAATCAAAGTGGCATACGCGTCAGACTCTTGCTTCCAAAGATTTTTTTTTTTTTTTGGCTGCGTTAGGTCTTTATTGCTGTGCGCAGGGTTTCCCTAGTTGTAGGGGGTGAGGGCTACTCTTCATTGCGGTGCGTGGGCTTCACATTGCGGTGGCTTCTCTTGCTGTGGAGCACGGGCTCTAGGGCACACAGGCTCTAGAGTGCACGGGCTCAGTAGTTGTGGCACATGGGCTTAGTTGCTCCGTGGCATGTGGGATCTTCCTGGACCAGGGATTGAACCTGAGTCCCCTGCATTAGCAGGTGGATTCTTAACCACTGCGCCACCAGGGAAGTCCCCAAAGATGTGTTTTTATTCCTGACTGTATCTTGAAGAAACCAAAGGTCTTCACAAGGTAAAATCACTGTCTCTGGTGATAGTCTGTCTTCTTAGGTACGTGCAGATGCTCGGTATTGAGGTCTTCTGCGGCATTTTTAATTAGTGTAACAAATGATTTGGAGATGCGATTTTAAAAAGCGAAACAAAACACACCAAAAAATTGGGGAAAAGTCACAAATTAAATGATTTTATGGAGATAGAAGTTAAAAAGAAAAACAGCAAAAAACGCTGCTCATGATTAGTAGGCTGAGACCTCACTCTGGAATAACAATCCTTTGTGCTGCTCATTTTCTGAGATCTCATTCCAGCAAGAGCTGTGCTCGGTCAGCGTGGCGCTGTGGCTGGGGATAGGCATACTTCCTGGAGATGGTAAACCTTTCCAGGTGCCGTCTTAAACGAATTTTGCTTACTGTGTCATAAAAGTTGGGCACTGAATGTCCTCCTAATTTTCCTTTTATTCCTTCTGGCACACATGAAGAGCCACAGCTCACAAGGATTGCTAGCAGGTACACGTCGGTGGCTGCATTCCAGGCCTTGTGAACGCTGTGATCCAGAGCCGTCGTCCACCTTCTCTCTGTAACCTCATGCATGGGGGCTGCTTGCTCTGCAGGCGGTGAGCGGCTGGGCTGCTCCTCTCGGGGCTCTTTCCCTCGCAGTCCTGCAGTTTGTTTATTATAGCCCTGCCTTTTCCCTAATACAGCATCAATTTTCTTATCTATAAAATGGGCTTAAATTTGTTGTGAATGAAATAATATACTTGAAAGACAATAAATTGTAAAATATTATACTGATGTGAGATATTAGTAGTACCTTCACAGAAAACCCTAAGACGTAAATAGGGATGGAATTATTTCTTCATTTTAGAGGGTATTAAACTAAAACAGATTGGTAACAGGATTTGAGGTCACTCTGTGAATTAGTGATGAAGGTAGGACTAGGACTTCTGGTTTCCTGGCTAACACGTTTCCGTGATGTCATGTCCAGTGTTCAGAAGAGTGGAAGGTGTGCAAAGCGTGGGAGGTGCAGGAAGATGTATTTGTTTAAACATGAGTGGATGAATGCAGTGATTTCAGAGCTGTCCCTGCAGAGTTGAGCCCAATGCATCTCTCTGCAGAGGCTGTATATTTGATTGTGAGTACATTGAAAAGAAACATAGCTACACTTTACGTATGTTTTAGTTAAATTAAAAGATTGATGTGTATTTATTTTGAGGTGATTGTTGAGATACCTTCCTTGTATGTAATGGAATTTTCTCCTTTTGGCAATGCTGAAGACAGTTCATTTAGCTGCATATGTTGTCAGTGAAATTTCCCACATGCTTACATGAAACATTTGTCTTCTCCAGATGGCCTGTGTAAAGCCCAGTTGTTCTTCCAAATAAATTTATAGTTATGACAAATGTGTTATCTCTCTAGACTAAATGAGGGTTTTTTCTTGGAAGAGGAAATGGTCTCCTTCCATTCAAGTGGGGAAAGTGGGCACCCAATTATTCTGAGGCTGAAACTTGGTGAGGTCTGAGTTTAGAGAAGTCAGTAGGCTAGGTGGGTTCTTTTCACCTCCCTCCACCCATAGAAACTGTGTGGTCTTAAGCTCCCTTCACATAAGAACCCCAAACATAAAAGTTCCTCAGAAAAGAGTCCACATATTTCTTTTACCTCTTGCTTTACAGCTTTTCTCCAGTAATGCTTTCCTTTCTTGTGAAAAATTCAAAGATTTATTATTCAATACATTAATAAAAAAGAATGTCTGTACCACGTATATATTAAGAAGCATACTAATAAATTGAACATCTGTGGAACCACCGATCGACTTTCGAGCTGGAACACGGCTAATGCTGTTCGGTTGATCTGTGGTTCATTTCTTTCCTCCTCCTTCCCCTCCCACTATGAACCACACTGCATCTTCCTTTCCAAAATTTTCAGGAACTGACTACAATTATTTATAAAGAGTTTTGAAAACCTTCGTGGGAGAATATGCAATGCAACTTCAGATGTGTATTTACAATAGTTCTTCACCTTGTGCTGAGGACTTCCAAGTCTACAAACTTCTTCGAAATTCACAACAGTCCTATGAGCTAACTGGGATGGGCACTTATACTTTTGCAGGTAGGGAAGAAAGGCTAACACAGGACTCATGACTGATGAGTAGGTAGCAGAGTTGAGGTTGGAACCAGAGCCTTCAGATCCCAAGTGCTGTGATCTTACACAAAATGGCATTGCCTATGAGTAAGTAGTTGCTACTGAGTAGACTTCCAAGGAGAAATCCTTGTTCCTGACCTGATAGAAATATCACTGCAGGTCACAGTAGCAGACCAACAGTAGCTTGTATTGTTAGCAGATCCAGTGACTCAGGGCTGGGTAGGGTACCTTATCTTTCCTTGTATTCTCAGCCCTCTGTGTTGTATCTGGAACACAGTAACTCCAGGTTAGAATCCTGGGCTCTGGCGTGGAAAACTGGCTCTCCACGTAGTAGCTCTATGACATTGGGCAAATAAATGAAACTCTGTACGCCTCAGTTACCGCTTTGTAAAATGAGCCTTATCATACCAATTCTCAGGGGTGCTGGAAGGAGTAAATGAGACAATGACTATGTAGTGACAGCAGGGTGTTTGCCATAGAGCAAGCACTGAAGAGATGGTCGCTAAAAATGAAAAGGGAGTGTCTGTTTCCATGCCCTTGGGCGAATCACTTGATTCCATCTGTTCCCCGCTTCCCAAAGCTTCAGCGCTTTATCTTTGTGGTGAAGGGGTCAGACAATGATGAATTCTCCAGGTCTTGCCAGCTCTGACTTTCAATGATGCTAGATATAGTTCCCAAGACTCCTGCTGACTTAGTTTAACTCGTCATTTGAGTTTAGAAAACCATATCCAAATGCCTTCATTGTTCATTTCCAAGTCCTCACATAACACGCAGACTAGTGTGACAAGATAAAATTGCAAAATAATAACCTATGCTTTTCTTTCCTGTAGTTTTCTTGTTGTCCCATAGGCTACTGCCTATTGGTAGCATTCACTGCTTGGGCCCTAAAAAGTGCAAAAATTGAGTTTCTGAATTGATTTTAAAAACGCACATGGCAGCATTTGTTATGATACTGAAAATCAGGCTTCCTGTTGGAAGAGTCAGACTTTTGAGAGAGAAAAGGAGTTCTTAAGCATTGCGTTTACTTTCTAACTGTAGCCTGGAGAGGATGTGCAGTGGGGTGGGAGTAGTTCCCCATCAGATAGGCATCAAAGTCTAAGTGACGTGTGGGAAGCCAAGTTTCAGAGAGAACATGCCCGAGACTTTGATGCTGTTGAGTGTCTGAGACGGGCCTCCTACACTGAGCCATGTGGTGGAGGTGGAGAATGAGAAAGGAGAGGCATTTTTAATATGTCTTGGAGGATATTAGGGCAGAGTGGACCTGCCCCTTATTTTCCAGGAGGAGCTGGAAGGCAGCAAGCCTTGAAAGAAGTCCTTCTGTCGCAGCCCCGACGCGAACGTGGCGCAGCTGAGGAAGAGAGAAGGGTGTGGCGTGTGTAGGCAGAATCTCCTCCCGCTGCTCGCCCGCATGCCCGTGTGAAGTTGCACAGAACAGTTACCAGCAGGGGTGTGGAACTGACCGGGAGCCGACTGGGACTTGGAGAAGCCTTGGAGTTGAGGATGAGGAGGACCCGTGATGACGTGCATGGGCGTGGTGACCAAAGGAAAGGCAGGGAGGCACAAGACACTTCTGCATGCAGTAGGCACCGAGGCCTGTGAAGCAAAGAAAGATAGGATGAATTTCGTACACAGCAAAACCAGCCTGAGAGGAGACGGCTCAAGAAAGGCTGGTGGACTGTGGACACTAGAATAATAGACCTCACGGCTTCGTCTGAGAGACAGACAGACAGACACAATTACCAGGAACGCTGTGTGTTATGTGTTGTCCTAGATTACATCCAAGGTGCTATTGAAACTGACCAACACATTTCTGGGCCTTCCTGGGAACAGACCCCCATGTCCCCCGCTTCTTAATATTAAACTATAATATTAATTTAAAAATATTAAACTATTTTCAGTCTGTAACTTCCTTTTGGGATTGAGGTTATCAGGCTCTTTGTTCTACCACTAAAAAAATCAAAAAACAACCCCCGCCCCTTGCTTCTCAAAAGCCCCGCTAGTCATCAGGTTTCTGGACTTGAAGAAGAAGAGTGGAGAAAGGGGAGAAAAGCCCTGAAATGGGAAAATGGTTCAGAAATAATACTTTATTAGCAATAAAAACACTATCTTATTTTTCTATGCATGTAAGCACCTTTGCCTATGTACCCTTAATTGATCCATGTGAATTAGGCTGTTACAGATGAAAAAGAAGAGACTCAGATTTCTAGACTGAAGCTCTCTCTACTACTGTTTTGATCAGGAAGACAGTGCCTAGAGATGTGTGTGTGTGTGTGTGTGTGTGTGTGTGTGTATGGGGGTGGGGGTCAAGGTGTGGTGGGAGGTGGGAGAGAAGGGAGATTTTTCTAGAGAGAAATGTCAATTACTTTTATTTTTATTTTTTTTTGAATATTTATTTATTTGGTTGTGCCGCGTCTTAGTTGCAGCAGGCGGGCTCCTTAGTTGTGGCATGCATGTGGGATCTAGTTCCCTGACTAGGGATCCGATCTGGGCCCCCTATATTGGGAGCACAGAGTCTTAGCCACTGCGCCACCAGGGAAGTCACAGAAATGTCAAGTAAAACAGCATAGTCACTCAACAAAGGCATGATGAATGAAGGAATAGAGTGATTTGCTTCCATAAGTCACGTGCATCTGGCTTTAGATATTTGGATAATGGCCATTTTAATTCCCATTTTCCTTCTGACTTCATTGCTTACTTATTGTTGGTCAAAATGTTGTGGGAGGGAAACTCTGGCGGAGCTCAGAGATTAGGCCCAGCATTGTGGAGACTTCTGAAAGAATATGATGCTTCACTTTGCTTAAGGGTACATGGCACGCTTTAGGACCCAACAGAATCTACACTAGATTTACAGGCCCTAAGGGACATCTGGACTTTTCTATTTCCTTTCCTTTGAGTAGCAAAAGCATTCCCCTAGACTGAATTCTTGGAGGGCCTGTCAATCAAGGTGCCCTTTCTTGGGTCAAGGGTTGATCTCATGATCCACTCTAGGCCAATCAGATTCCTCCTCTGAAGCTGGAGTCTGGACTGAAGTGGTTTACTTTGAGTGAGGCATCTCAAGGAGAATCTGTTCATTATTTCCTGCTACCCAGATCCTCCAAACTGCCCTGTTTCCTCCTTGAGGCCCGATGCGTCTCTGTTTCTTTTGATTCTATGAGTTATCACGTGGCCTTCTAATACACTGCTTTTAGTTTAAGTTGCCCAGAGTTAATTTTATTTTCTTCAGTCTAAGTATCTTTAACAGGTACAGCGGTAGTCAGCATTGCTCAGTATGTTCTTTGTTGTGGGCAGTCTTCATATTCTATGTAAATACTTCTGTATGTTTGCTAATTTGTGGAGAAAAAGTCCTTTTTAGCCAGGAGACAAGCTAGAGCCAGGTTAAACAGTTAATGAAAGCGTGGGAAATCAGAGATCACCAGGAATGAGTGGGTATAAGGAGAGACAAAACAGGAAAGAGAGGTTGGTTAAAAAGATGCTAATTGACTAAGAATCCTGTGTAGGGTTCAGACCAGGTTGAGTTTGATCCATCTTTGGCCAAGAGAGTTTAGGGAGAATTCTCTTTGGGACAGGAATAGACACTGAACTTCTTAGTCAGCTGCCTCCTTGGAGAGAGGAGAGTGTGTGCTGGAAATGGGTTGGACACCAGTGACTGGTACAGATCCTAGGCTCCCTGAGTAAGACTGTTCTCCCAAACTGGATTGGTTGGACTCTGGAATCGTTCTGTGAACCTACCATTGTTTATCAGGACATAAATCATGTCCTGACAAATAATTGCACCTGCTTTATAGTCACTCTGTATTCAGTAAATTGAGTCAGATTTGTGACACTATCATTTGTCTATTCATTCAATAAATATTTATTGAATGCCAGTCATTGGTATTGGTGCTAAGTACATAGAGGTACAGAATAGATACAGTTCCTCCCTCATGGACAGAGTAACTATAGAGAGAGGGAGAATAATCTTAAGCAAATAATTAAATATGCATGTATAATTACAAATTGTGCCAAGTGCTAAAAAGGAAACTTACAGGTTGTGATCTGGGTATAACATATGATGGTGTTTTACTATCAAAGAAGGCGGGCGATGGAGAAGGACTTTCCCCATAAAGAGGGTTCAAAAACTTTCATTCTGGTGGTAGGATCTTTGCATTTATCCAAGAGATTTGTCCTTCATTTTCATAAACTCACATCAAAGTATAATTCAATGGTATACACTATAAAATGTAGTATATTTTTGTGTTGACCTTATATGTAGTAGTTGTAATTGAAAACTGAAGCCGAGCATTAAGAATACTTCTTGGGCCAATTGGTGGACCTTAAATCTGGTTTAGAAACAGGGACATAAACTTGTGACTAAGTTGTCAACAGGGAAAATGATTTAAAAATAATATAAAGTTGTATTTGGCCATGAAGAAAGAACAGATAATCGGGGTGATTTCATGGGTGCATAATCAGGGTTTGGAGATCTCAGCTGTCATACAACGTGCTGATATGACTAAATTTCCCAAACACATTGTAGGTTGATCTGCTTTCCTGAAAGAAATGACCAAACCTCACCTTTTTACATTTGTTCAACGTGTTGGTGATTTGACTATCAGCTGAAGACCATTAAGTGTAAGATACTCTGTGAGGTACACTGTAACTGCCAGAATGCACATAGAATCACGTAGAATGGAACAATTTTGAAGCCTAATAAAATCTGTGTGGGGCATAAGTAAGACGTGAGGCTTTGGCTATCATCCTGGATGGCTGAGACGTCTTGGAAAGAATGCCTTAGGCGCCATCCTGTGGTCAGTATTATGAATGCATTGAATTCACTTCATCCTCAGCTGGCCAGAAAGATGGTTTAAAAAGTTTATGAGGACTTTTGGGCTGTTTGGACTTGAAAACTCTCCCCACAGGACTGGTGTCATAAAGGGAGGATCCCTTATCTGGCTAGGGAAAAACCCTGGTATATTAATCAGGTCTCTTTCAGTGTCAGGTGATGGACACCTATTTCAAACTAGCTTAAATAAGAAAAGTTCTGTGTTATCTCACGGAACTGAGGAAGTTGTAGCAGACGTGGACTTGGAGGCTAGATCCAGGACCCAGTGTCACCAAGACCTGCCCCTCTGTTTCTCATATCTGTTTGGTTTTATCCCCTCTTGCTTCAGAGAAGCCTGTTGTCAGAGGTCCAGATTTCATACCATTTCTGCTTTATGACTCAGGTACAAATAGAAGAATCTCGAAGGAAGGGCTCTGGCCTGATTTGGGTCATATGCCAGGCCTTGTACCAATCGTGTGATAAGGGTAAGGGGCACCACGGACAACCAGCTTGAGTCTGAGCACGCTGTGGTTGGGGTCGGAGGAGAAGGGACCTTAGTAACGTGAATATGTTACCATAGTGATAGAATCTGTGAGAATGCTTGCTGGGCAAATGAGCAAACTAAAGGAGCAACTCAACCCACTGCATTCCACTGCTCAGACACCAGCACACGTCCATACCCTTTCCTTGTGCACGCAACTCTGCAAGGGCCAAAATACTTTAACTTCCCTGAGTACAATGCAATAGCACAAACTTATCCCCTCTTCAAGAGGAGGCAACTCAAAGATGCATTGAGTTGATGAATTCAACGCCAAGCTTAGGATTTCTAGACAAAGCGCATTCGTCTTAGGTCCAGAGAGAGTGGCTACTCTTGGTGCAACAATCTATTTCCATTAAGGAGAAAAAACTTGACCACAAATTCAGTTCACTTGAATTGATCTGTTTTGGGTTCACTTAACATATCTTTGAAAATTTCCAAAAGAAAAAAATCCTGTGAGAAACATTTTAGTAAGTTAAACACTTCAGAGATATTCATCCATTTATTCAAATAAACAGTTATTTGAACCCCTAATTTTTGTCAGGTTTCATTTTAGATCCTAAGAATATGTCCTTGACTTCTCTGAATTTAAAGACATGAAAAACAATTACAATACTAAGCAGTAAAGGGCTATATTGTAGTATGAATTGCATATATGTTCAACCTGTAGCTTTTTTCAGAATTGTATGTATTTCACAAGTGGTGCTTATGGAAAATAAAAACCACTGAAATAAGAGAATCTCATTGATATACAGAATGGAGGTAAATAGAAACTCAAAGAGTTAGCAATACTACTGGGATTGATTCCAGAGTGGAAGATACCTGGCAATCGTTTGTCTAGAAAGATGGAATCCTTGCCTTCCTCTTTCTGGTTTTTCTAGTCTTTTGTTCCAAGCAGTGTTTGGTTTGTGTACTTGGGAGCTAATTAATCATGAAACAATATTGGAATCCATTTGTATTATTCATTAATTAGTTTCAGAACTCATTGTCTTGTTGGCATTTCTAATTTAAAACAAATTGAGTGGCTTATTTTAAGACCTACACGTAGCTTAGCCATTAGAGGAGAAGGATAGGCAGTGCTCAAGAGCATGGGTTTTGGCCTTCTATCGACCAGGGTTTGAATCCTGGCTCCACCCTTCCCAATTGTCCGACTTTCAGCACATTTTCTAACCAAAGTCTCAGTTTTCAGATCTGAGTAGTAGGAATAATACCAGTACTCACCTCATAAGGTTATTGTGAGGGTTCAATAAATGTGCAGTGGTACTGGTACCTAGTTAGGGTACAAAAAGTGTTAAAAGAAGAATCCGGTAAAAGCAAAGCTTTTCTTAAGTGCCTTTTATAGGCAGGCACTACATGGCTAAAATCCATTTATTAATGTCTTAGAGACCATTGCTTTAATGATCATTGTCTACTCATATAATCGATTACTCTGGTCTTTTTTCTTCTTTCTAATATGTATTTATTTTGGTGGCACTGGGTCTTAGTTGCAGCATGCAGGTTCTTAGTTGCAGCATGTGGGGCACTTAGTTGCGGCATGCATGTGGGCTCTAGTTTCCGGACCAGGGATCGAACCCCGGCCCCCTGCATTGGCAGCGTAGAGTCTTACCCACTGGACCACCAGGGAAGTCCCCTGATTACTCTGGTCTTAATTGAGGGCCAGTATCACCTGGAAAGTGCATTGGGAGTGTGGAAATGATAAGATTTTGTTTTTATTTGTTATACTGAGTGGTGCTGAGGAGGAATCATGGAACTAGCAAAACTATGTTAAAGTGCTGTTGACAGGATGTGATGTTGGTTGGTGGTATTGGGGACAGTTCTTCTCATTGTTGATGTTTCAGCCTGTGTGTAGGGAGCTCCTCCGGTATAATACTTTTGGCCTTTTTGGCCCCTTTGATCCTCCCTGGGGGAGGAGTCACTTATCTGACTGGCAGGTGTGGAAAGAGTAACTATGACCGTGTGACCCAGACGCTCCCCTTTTCTCTTGGGAATGAGCCTGCCTGCGGGAAGCTTGCATTCTACTCTGATCTTCCTTCCCATAAACATACCAGGGACATGCCCTGTCTCTGGGAGGCTTGTCCCTTTCCAGTGCTGCTTGTGACTCAGAAGATAAGTATAATGGAATCCACGTCCATAAAGGTATGAGCCACATCCTCCAGTTTTAACGTGCTATCCAGTCCCCTATCTGCTTTATTCTTGGTCTTTCTTCTTAATCGTCTCACAACATTTGTGGGGAAAATGGATGTTATTTGTAGACCCTATTGAAATCCCAACAGCTGTATCAACATAATAATTGCATAGGTTCCACTGGGGACCTCTTAAGAGCCTGAGTGAAATACACTTCAGAATTATCTATTGAGGGGCAAGGAAGCTGGGGTATTTATCCACCGACTCCCATTCCTCACTGATTGAGGGTTGCTTTGGGGGTGTTAATTCCCTGACACTTTTAGCTGGTCCGTTTTGTACCTAGCAGAAATCCTTAGTCAGGGAGGTGCAGATACCTGATGGAGGAAAACATCAGTGTGGCTACAACTATTGAGGCTACACGTGACTTTCAGTGTGGGTTGAGGGGACATGGGTGGGGTATTGTGCCTGCTAGAAAGTTGTCCTTGAATCCCCCTTAACTATGTTAGGTGCCCTCACTCTATGGTTCCACAGACTCCTATATCCTCGTTTATAAAACCTACCACATTGTACGGGTTGATCAGTAAATATTTGTTGACTGAATGTTCTGATCAGGAATAAATAAATGTTCACAGCGAAAAAACTACCTATACGAATATCATTAAAGCTAGTTTTGGTACTTTGTATTTACTACACGTGGGATAGTGCTGCTGAACTCGTTTGACACAAAGACATGAATGCTTGGTTCGAATCCATCTGATGCTGGTGTCAGACCTGAAAGGCAACTTTTGTCTTTTACGATTTTACGGTTGATGAAAAAAGGTAGAGATCAGATATTTTTCTCTTTTTTAACAAATATGGTAAGCAGGGAGTAGTTTCCATGAAGGTAAGATACAGTAAAAGTTTTATTAAATTTGAAGTCTTTCTAATCGGTTCTGTTTGTGAAGTTACTTGTCAAAGTTTCCCGAAGGGAGAGAGTTCAGCAATTTAGGACGGATTTCAAGGCTGAGAATGTGGTGGCGCAATGTGACAATTCAGCCAGTAGGTGGTGCTGTTTCACGAAGCAACTGAGGCTTTTTGGGTTTGGACTGTGTTGAGTTCACAGTATTAATCTCAAAATGAATTAGATTAGCTTCTGAAGGATTGATAGGATTTTAGCATCAGATAAGCAATAAGAGGAGAAAAGCCAGCCATCCCCCTCCACAAACAAAAAATTCAGAGGGAGATTCCGTCTTTGCAAATTATGCAACTGCAGCCAATAGTATGGGGAAGAAGAAATACACAAAAACGATGGCTAATTCTAAATTGATTATATGCTCTGGTGTGGCCTGGATAATTCCAGTTTTGAAAGGCTATTTTAGGACTTCCTAGGTGGCGCACTGGGTAAGAATCCACCTGCCAATGCAGGGGACACGGGTTCAAGCCCTGGTCCGGGAAGATCCCGCATGCCACGGAGCAACTGGGCCCGTGCGCCACAACCATTGAGCCTGCGCTCTAGAGCCCGTGAGTCACAAATATTGAGCCCATGTGCCACAACTACTGAAGCCCACGCGCCTAGAGCCCGTACTCTGCAACAAGAGAGACCACTGCAATGAGGAGCCCGTGCACCACAATGAAGAGTAGCCCCCGCTCTCTGCAACTAGAGAAAGCTCGTGTTCAGCAATGAAGACCCAACACAGCCAATAAAATAAATAAATAAATAAATTTATTTAAAAAAAAAAGAAAGAAAGACTATTTTAGACAGGCACATATTCCAGGAAAAATTTGGATATAATGGATAGCTTTTGCTGTAGGGTCAAGGGTTGCTTAAATATACAGTTTTAAGATGAACTGGGAAGTGCTGGACTTAGCTTTGTGAATTACTGCATATGAAATACATTTATGCTTGCAAATTATTACATTTCAAAACAACTCGTAAGGTAATTTTTAATGCTCTGATATTGCATAACTTGACAAACTGTTGAGTTATCTTAATATTTCAGTTGAATTTAACAAACACTTACTGGGGTCTACTATCACCAGGCAGTCTGCCAAGCACTGGGGAGCCACGAATTAGTAAAACAGAGCCCTTCCTTCCATGTTAGCCTTTAGCCCAGCTGTTCTCAGGCCTTATGGAGACCCTGCTTCTCCTCCATCACAGCTAAAGCTCTCAGTCCAAGGGCTGTGGTGCAAGGAGAGGAGCCAATACTCCCTAAATCCATGGTCCTTTCTGTAGCAAGGTCCCTATTTCTCTCATACAGAAACTTTGTGTAGTCAGAGGCTACAGAAGAGTAGGAAAATGTTAGGATTGTCTTTTCCCTCTTTGGAAGGGGGCAAGGGGAGTCAGTCACATGGTCATCAAACAATGTATAATGATGTCTGTTATCAAAATTGTGTCATTACCGTCGACCCATCATCTCCTCTTGGGTTGCTAGTAATTAATGCTCCTCATTTTGATGGCAATGTCAATAGACAATTTCATGGTAAAGTCAATGGGCAGATGATCTCAAGGGCTAATTCTGAAAGCATTCCTTGGCAAATCCAGAGTAGAGAGGGGCCATGTATATTTCTCACATGTGTTCTTGTACCTAGTAAACCGGAAAGCTGGCATTCTAAAAGAAACTGATGAAATGACAGATCACGTTGTGGCATCCCAGAGCCTTCTCATTTGCTGTGTGATCCTCAGCCTGCTGGCTTAAGTGAAGTGAGGAACAGTTTCTCTTCACATGCCATGGACAATATGGGAGCCCGACTGCTTTTGTTGCTGATGAAAATATTATGGCCTCGATTCCCTGTAATCAATTTACTGCTTTATGGACCCAAAGTCCTCCAGAGAATTTAATAAATTCACATAATGTTTCTAAGTGCTGCATTGTGCATTTGGAGCGCTGATTTAGCTGACAAATGTGAAAAATTCGTGTAGCTAGACAAATCCCCAGTGATTAGACACGTGTAGAAGCTAAAGAGAGCACGTTGCTCCGAGAAGGTCAGCATTAACATACGGCAGAGACCTTTCTCTGTGGTCTGCTTTGTGCCCCTCCAGCTCTGACAGATAATACCATCTGACTGAATATTTGGGGGGGGGGGTTCCCACTTCCAGTGGGGCTGCACTTTTGGTTCTCTAACAACCTGCAGCTTCTGATCTGCGCAGAGCAAAGAACAACAAAAATAAAGGCGATGGTGGAGCATGTGACAAGGATGCACCACTGGATTAAGATAATGAAATGGCCACTGAGTTATGGACATTTGACCCTAAAGATGTCAGAGGTTTCTAAGGGAGCTTTTTATGGGCTAGCATCACAGGTCAGTTGTTTAAAACTGGTTCCACTTAAGTTGGATTGAATCTTTCTGCACATCTCTATCTTCCATTCTAATTTCCTTCCAAACTTAAATTTACCCAAAATAATAAATATTAAACCATTTTTATTGTTCAAAATAATTTCTCTTTATTAATGTACATATAAGCATTCTGCCTAGTTACAATCAATCAATCGATTGCTTTGCCTTAAAAATACCATTTTATATTCCATTTTTCCTCTTTAATGTTATTTAATGCAAGCAATAATTTTATTTTATATCCATCTGGATGGGCCACAGAGCTGTGGTTTCAAATGGGTTTTTAGTATTGAATTTCTGCAACTTATCTTTAAGTTAGCTGTGTTGCTTCAAAGGCCAAGATTGTCCAGAATTACTGCAGATTTTATTGTCGATTTTTAACTTGAATTTTTATTTTCAGCTTGAGCTAAGACTTAGGATTTAGCTTCAGTTCTCAAGTTAGGGGAAATCAGCAATGGGAGTGGAGGTTTTGTAATAGGTGGTGTGGAAACAAGCCAACATCTGCCCCACCTCCCCACCCAGCTTCACGTGGCTCAACTTCTCCCTTTACTCCGGCAGCCTGTGAGAACTGAGTGGCTGTTGACTGTCTCCTGAGGGACCATACGGTTCAGGGCTGCCTCCATGGCTCTGGATCTGGGTGGGACAGACACTCAGATGGGTCACTGATTAAAAGGGAATACTGCTTCAGCTACTGGGGTGCTGAAGCAGTGTCATGTGACAGGCAAGCTTTCCATTGCTCACAAAGCTGTTGAAGAGTTAGGGAACCACAGTGTGGTCAGCTACTGACAACCAGCGATAGGACTGGAATGAATACCACTACATAGGGAATTTGGGATCATAAATATGGTTCCAGGTGGATTTGGTATTTGAGAAACGAACGTTGCTAATTTGGTACCTGGAGTAACAGTTACTAGCAATGGAGCAGGAGGTTGGATAAGTCATAGCTAACTCCTTTGAAGGGTATGTTTGTTTAAACTGCTCAGCAAGCTTCCTTCATCTGCTTTCATTTATCCGATGGAGAGACTGAGGCATAAAGATGACAGATGACTTGCTTAGGTTCCAAAACCTAGTTAGTGTCTGAGACAGGATAAAACCCAGCTTCTATGTTTCCCACCCATACTTTTCCCACCAGACTGATGGTTCTGACCTTTTTCAGTATGAGGACACTGTTGTTGTGTAAAAAGTTTAAGAACCCTTATATGGGACTTCCTTGGTGGTCCAGTGGTTAAGACTCTGTGTTTCTGCTGCAGGGGGCACGGGTTCGATCCCTGGTTGGGGAGCTAAGATCCTGTATCCCACATGCCACATGGTGTGGTCAAAAAAAAAAAAAAAAAAACCAAAACAACAGCAAAAACCTTATATGATAGTATATTTTTCCAAGTTTTAAATTGTGGTAAAATACACATACGTAAAGTTTACCATCACAGCCATTTTTAAGTGTACAGTTCTGTGGTATTAAATACATTAATAATGTCGTGCAGCCATCACGACCATCGATCTCCAGAACTTTTTTTCATCGTGTAAAGCTGAAATTCTATACTCATTAAATAATACTCCTCATTCCTCCATCCCTTCAGCCCTTTGTGATCACCATTCTACTTTTTGCCTCTATGAATTTGACTACTGTAAGTGCCTTATATAAGTGGAATCTTATGATATTTGTCTTTTTGAGACTGGTTTATTTCACTTAGCGTAATGTCTTTCAGTTTCATCCATGTTGCAGCATGTGTCATAATTGTTTTCCTTTTTAGGGCTGCATAATATTCCACTGTATGTATATACCACATTTTGCTTATCCATTCATCTGTTGATGGACACTTGGGCTGCTTCCAGTAGCTATATTTTTAGTATCTATTAATTGGGAAAATCCAAAATAGAGTAATAGTCCTTTATAGTGACACTGTAGCCTCTTGGGGTGTGCAGGATGGAAAATCATTGCATGAGAGATTTTAATTTTTAAACACTTTTTAGTGAACTCTGAACTGGATGGCAGCATGATGCAATGATCTTATAAACAAGATGTTTAACTGGGAAGCTCCCTATCACCCAGGAATTAGCAGTAGATGGTAAGAAATGGCAAGTTTGGAGGTTTAGTGAAGGTCCCTTTTAAGAGGAGATGACTTGCTAACGAACATGCTTTCTAGAGGTTCAACTTTATATGGACAATGGCACCCCGTGCCAAATCTAACTGTATTATATCTCATCATCCATCCTGAAATGGTAGAACTGGAATGCTTATACCAGGCAGACAAGATTCTGCATTATTACTCAAATGATAAACCCTTGTGACGTTGTGATTTTATTTTTGCCACTATTTTGTTGCTGTCATTCCTGACAAGCATGTCTCTATACTTGTCAAGTCGCATTTGCTGTCAATTGTAGTACATAAAATGCATACCTCTGTATGTACACATTTTTTTCATTTTCTAAAACGAACATCATAAAAAAGACAGAAACGTGACCTCAAAAGGCAGGATACAGACTCAAAATATTGTACAGCAGCTTCATCTTTTTATTAGATTTTCTGTGTTTTCTCCCCCCTTGTTGCTGGATAAAATCCATACAAATGAAATACTGGCTCACTCAGTAAATAATAATGAAAAGGTAAATTCATTTTACAGAGAAGCCAGTACATGTAAGACATCATCTTGAATGACTGTGATTTTCTTGAACTGATCACCAGGCTATTACAGTCTTTCAAAAATAATATCTGGCTTTTAGGCTCTCCAATTGTGCCTGCGACCTCTCCTTAACCCTTTGGCTCTTAAGAAAAATTGATTTTTTTTTAACCATGTGTGCAGTATGCTGCTAAAATTACACAGGTGCCATTTAGTTCACATCACATTGGTGTTCAAAGAGATGACAGTACACGTTGAGGGTCTTCTTCATGCCATCATTTCTCCCTCAAGTACACCCTCAATATTTGACCCTCAACTACAATACCCAACTATTTCATCTTTAGTAGTTATGATATAATACTTATAATTATTTCTTTAAAAGAAGTAGAAAAGAAATATCTTTAGGGCTAAAATCATGTTTTCTTTTTAAGTTTATCTTGTAGCTAATTATGGGTCTACACCTATGTTAGATTCTATTTTATGTTTTTTGGAAAAGCCTAAATGTGTGTGTATCATAATTTTGTTCTTTCCTCGGAGTGGTCCCTCAGACTGGCGGGAGGAATGACATTTAAGGAGATGTACATATGCCAGAGAGGATGATAGGATGACCACCCACTCCAGTTTGCCTAAAACTGAGGGAGTTCCCAGGACATGTGACTTTTAATGCCAAACCCGGGAAAGTCTGGCAAACTGGGATGAGTTGGTCAGTCTAGAGAATCGGTTTACTCTGGACTTTGTTTCTGGATGAGAAAAAGGTAAAATTCAACTCAGCAACAGTTTTTTGAGCAATTCCTATATAAAAGGCTTCCAAGGACAGAAGATTAACCCTCAGTGAGCTTTCTACCTGGAGGAGCTGGGGAATCACGTGTCCAGATAACAGCAGTCACACCTGCGCAAGCCAAGTGCAGAAGTAGCAGGTATACAGGCTGCGAGCATCGAAGGAGGGAACGGTCCCCTCCAAATGGAGGTGGTCTGTGCTAAGACAGTCATTTTCTAATTAGAAATAAAATACCTATAGCTCAGAAATGCCCTGCAAATAACTCAGTCTTTACTGAGCATCAGAGAAGATAAAAATGGGCAAGTAAAGTCCTTGAGTTAGAAAGAGTTTGTCCTCAATTCAAGATGAGACTGAGGCAGTATTAAAAGGGCTTTATTGAAAACTTTGAAGATGGAAATAAGTTGAAGACTTTTTTTGTGCTTGTCTCTAAATATCAGGTGAGTAAGCTGCCTGAAGAAACAAGCCTATACCTCCGAGAAGTGTGTCCAGGGTTAAGTGGTCTTGAATTTGAGGCAAGGGAACTGTGAGCTTGGTCCGATAGGCATCATACCTACAGAGAAGCCAGGCTGGCGGGGTGAGGGTCTTCAGACAGGGAATGCAGCCAAGTAGTGTGTGCGTGGAATCTGAGGGTGGGCAGGCCCTGGAGAGATTAAAATTACTACTAGAGGAAAGAGAAAGCATGGCTGAGGGCAGAATGTCTATCCTGGTTTTTGGAGGTGTGAAAAGTGGCCAGTGGCCAATGAGGAGAGCCTAAGGGCAGAGTCAGACAGTCCTTTATTGGAAGCCCTTTCCCCACAGCATTCCTAGCTTTGTATCTTGGGGCAATCGACTCAATCCCTGCAAACCTCCATCTTCTTATTTGTGAATAGGGGCACAATTCCTTCAAGACAGTTTAGTCATTACGGTTAAATAAGGTAATGTAAGAAATTTAGCTCAGTTCCTGGTACATAGTCAGTTCCCAATAAATAGTAGCTATGACCACTGTCATCATTAATAGCAGGGCGGCCATCTCATTCCCTTGCCATGATGAAACAACACTGGCTACTTCTCTCTCTTATCACTTTACACAATCTCTTTTTCTTCCTGAACGAAAAGCATCCTTTTATTGATATGTACTGTAATTCTGAGAACTGTTTTCTAGCTGATACACAAATTGAAAGCATGACGTATCCATTTGATAAATTCCTTAGGATTAAAGTTTGACCTGTGTGGCAAAGCGGCTGATCGAGGATTTCATCAGAACTATTACGTTTCTTCCTGGGACTCCTCTGGGATATAGTCTGTTCTCTCCTCCAACAGCTGTCTGCTGTCCTCGGCTGGGGACCAGGATGGAAAGTAGAGGGGAGACCCGGTGGAGAGCTGTCAGCACAGCATGTACATGTGACCGACAGTGGGAGCAGCCTCGTCTGCGCAAACCCTCACCGCCCGGTGTGCTCCGCTCTTCTCTCCGTGCAGCAGTTCCACTGGCTTTCTGTGCCAGGGACAGTCATCCTGGGGTCGAGGATTAATGCTCCTCAAGTGTTCTGGCAGAGATGAGAGCAGGAAGCAGAAACAACGAAGGCCAGGTTTGTGCTCAGGGAGAAGAGAGACACTTTGAAGTACCTGCCTTGGGCAGCAAAGCAAATTTATGTCATATCCTCCTTATTGGGAAGCTGGACACTGTACACAGGCCAGATAGTAACTGTGTCAAATTCACCCTCACATGGTTGAATTCTGTCACTAAGACGATTCTTTTGGTTTCAAAGGAAACTAGGAATTCAGTGTTTTTAAAATTAGAGCTACAGGGACTTCCCTGGTCGTCCTGTGGTAAAGAATCTGCCTTCCAGTGTAAGGGACGCAAGTTGCTCTCTGGTCGGGGAACTAAAGTCCCACATGCCGCAGGGCAACTAAGCCCTGGGAAGCCACAACTACTGGGCATGCGCACTCTGGAGCCTGCACACCGGAGCCCGAGCTCCACAACTGCCCATGCGCCCTGGAGCCTGCACGCCACAACTAGAGAGAGAAAGCCCACACACCACAGCTAGAGAGAAGCCCGGGCACCACAGCCGCTGAGCTTGAGCACCTCGATGAGAGAGGCCATGTGCTGCGAACTACAGAGCCCATGCGCCCTGGAGCCTGTGCGGCACAACTAGAGAGACAAAACCTGCACCCTGCAGTTAGAGAGGAGCCCACACCCTGCAACGCAGACCTGACGCAGCCAAAAAAAAAAAAAAAAAATTACAGCTACAAACTGGGTTGAATGAGTCTATTCTCTGCTTCGAAGGTGAATATTTATGTTCACCTTCTACCAGAAAACAACATTAAGCAGTTGATGGTGAAGCCTGTGGACTGGGCAAGCCACGTGAGCATCAGCTATGTCGGTAGCTGGGGTTCAGCGGAGCTGACAGCAGTCGATCTGCATAAAGTGCTGGGGAACCACGTGGGAGAGGACTCACCCCTAGACGAGGTAGGGACCAGACTTCATGAGCCCAGTCCCTGACCAAGCCCAGAGTAAGGTTTGGGGAGGAATACTATTTGAACATATTCTACCTCATGGATGAGTAATGAATATAAAAACAGTTGATTGAACTTGGTGTACCCCCCCAAAAATAATAAATAAATAAATAAAATTAAAAAAAGAAAAGCTATAAGGCAGAAGCGGACAGAGTCATGATGCTAACATTCTTACACTAGATTTACAAGCAGGCTGGAAGTGCCTCAACAATAGAACATACACAAGAGGGACAGAACTGCTGGGATATAAGGCGATGCTGCTGACAGGGAGGCGCGGAAGCTGGGGGTTGCCCACTGTGTTGAGCTGAGGTGGGTGTCTGTGAAGAGAGCATTTCTGACATGTAGCAAATGTGGAATTCACATCTACAGAATGCATGTTGCAGGTTGGATTCCTGGAAAGATGACTCTAAATCAGAGGTTAGCATGCAAGGAGTTTATTACAGCATGCTCTTGGGATCAGCACCTGCTGGGGAGGGACTGGGCAGAAGGAGGAGCTGGGTGGTGATGTGGTTGACCCCATGGTGAGCTCTGCATCTGCAGTAGACCTTTGGAGCTGACCCTACTTGGTGCTTGGAGGCTGCATTTTCATGTCCCTGCATCAACTGGTCATCACAGGCAGGTTGACCCTTGGGACGAGGGTAAGACTTTGGTTGAGGGGGTTGCATTCAGCCAGCTTGAGGGTAATTCCCAGGGGCTGAGATCTAAGGGTTGTTAGGGCAGCATGCCCAGGAAGTGGGGGAAAAAATTCCTTCAGTCCTAAAGTTGAGATTTAGGTAGTATAACACAGTCTATTTCAAGGGACTTAATTTTTCAGAGACCAATGGGATGTACTTGGTTTGGGGAGATAGAAGTCACTGTGGACTATCAAAGCAAACTGTGATAACCCTCAGATCTGGGAATCAGAGACTGACTGTGTCTTTAAACTAAGATTTAAGCAAATCAGATGGAAATGAATGAGCTCCAGTGTGTTCCTGTTGCCTTCTCATTCTGAGAAGAGTATACCCTAAGATTTTCTCATGCTCTTGTCAACAGTAGGTACTCCGTGCACTTCTAACATTGTGTGGTGCTATAGAAATAACAGCAGTAATGATAACAACAGCCACAACTAACACCAATGGAGTGTCACTACGGGCCAGCACTCTTCCAAGTGCCCTGTTTACCGTCTTCTATTTAATCCTTACAGTAGCCCCATGAGGTAGGCAGTTTTATTATGCTCACATTAAGGATGAAGAAATCAAGGCTCAGAGAGTTTAAATAACTTGCCCAAGGTTACATAACTGGTAAGTAGCATGCTGGGTTGCAAGCTCAGGCAGGAAAGGTAACACCGAAAAGGTCAGAACGAAAGCAAGGTGGTCTTCAAAAGAGATGGTCCCTGATGCTTTGAGAGTGCTGGTCACACGAGGTATCCTGAGCAGTGGCAGTGGCATGACTGGCCACTTGTATTTCAAGAAGTGAGTGTGCTGTGTCTGACCTGTCTGCAACTGCACCTCCCAGGTTAGCCCATGAAGGGCATGGGCCCCTGGGAAGCACAGCCAACTTGAGGTGTTCAAAAAAGATTTATTCAGTGATGGATGGAATGAATGTCCTGGAAGAATTATTTTTTTTTTTTAGAGTTAAACAGAGCTAAAACCCTGGACAACTTCCTTACTCTCTCTGTGCTTCAGTTTTTCATTTATAGAAAGGAAATGATGTCTTGGGAGTGATATGAGGTTGGGAAATAATCATTGCTCTAGCATAGAGTCTTGCACAGCATACACGCTCAACGGTGTGAGCAATTATTATCATTATTATTATTATTTATTTATTTATTAATTATTATTATTATTATTAATGATTTTGCTCCACATGCTGGAAGGTGCTGTTTGATTTAAAAACGACGAAGAAGAACTAAATGCCTCACTTTTTCATCTTTGGAAGGCTTGCCTACATTATCTCTAATGTTCTGTTTTAAAACCAAGTGTGGAATCCTAGATTTTCGTTTCTCAGGTGCAAAGTTTTTAAACAAATAATCTGTACTGACGTAAAAATGGAGTTTCTCGGTTTCGTCCAGCCCCATCCAGCCCCCTTCCGACGTTTTCAAGGCACGTCTTGTTTTATTACCCTTGCATTAACAAATCTACTTCAAGGAGCTTACCGTGACCCAGGAAATGGAGGCTGACTAAAAATGGAGGAGGAGAGAGGGCAAGGAGACATAAAAGGGATTTTATGTTCTTTTTTAGGAGTCATTAAAGTAGTGTAAAAGAAAAAAATCCTTAAAATGCCACACAAAGTAGTGTTTAGATAAGACTCAGAGAACGTTTTCTATAGACAGGTGGAACAAGCAAGGCTCTGTGCTTTTGACTGAGTTAACTCCTGGGTGGAGTTATGGTAAGGGGCGCTGTCAGTCAGGGCTTGGTTGGATATAGGAGAAACCTCTTCAGCTATTTTAAGCAGAAGGAAATTTCACACAGGGAGTAAGTGTGCTTACAAAATTATGGGAAGGATTAGAGGAGCAGGCTCCAGCTGGCCCTCCAGGAGCTACTACCGAAAGGACATCCCACACCAGCTTGACAAAGGAACCATGATTTCAGCACAGTCGGCAAGTTGGGGAATCAGGAGGCTACTTGGTCCACTGTTGGTTCTGGGGTCGTGTTACCTTAGCTGTGAGTCTGGAGTCAGGGTGTCTCTGCCTCCACTGTCGGTTCAGAAACACATCACCTGGGCCAGAATCTAGGGATCAGGAAGCTGGCTCCATCATTGTTGGCTCTGGGGCTGTGATCTTCTGGTAAATCTGCACCAGCACAATGAGTATCTCCCTCCCTGCTCGACTCAGGTTGGAATCCAGTTCTTGCTCAAATTCATCTTCATACGAGTCAGGGAAATAGAGTTTTTATCTTTTCAGATTCGGCAGTGCAGGAAGGCATGGTAGACACAAGTTGGGATGAATGTTGAGCAAATCCATCCACTGTTACCACCATAGTGGTTTACACAGTGGAAAGTTAGGAAGGTTTCGGTTTTCTCCTCTCCGTTAAGCTTGTTTTTGCATGTGTATGCAAAGAATAGAACATGAGCCTTTGGAAGCTTAGAGCACACACTATCTTTTTTAATTTTTTAATTTTTTTATTGGGGTATAGTTCTTTTACAATGTTGCCTTAGTTTCTACTGTACAGCAAAGCGGAGTTCCCTGTGCTATACAGCAGGTTCTCATTAGTTGTCTATTCTATACATTGTTTTCTTATCTTGATCCCATGACTGATTTCAGTGAACTCTAATGCCAAATCTGAATTACTTGGAGTTGGGCACTTTGGAAACACCAGACACATTTAGAGAGAAAAGACAATTTAAATATTATTGGAAAAAGCAGTCCCTGTCCTTTAAAACTATTAAAAAAAACCCAAACCCCATACCCATTAAGATCTCATTAGGAAATAACTAACAACTTCACTTCTTACTCACAGACAAGCATATGTAATAATGATGGATGTAATGGAGCTGTTGATTTTGTAATACACTTGGAAAGCTATTGCTTCTCCAGTGGCTGTCACCAAATAAGTGCCCCAATTGCTTCTCTCCAGACTCTTTGGCCATGCCTAGATGCTTGGATCATAATCAAGTCTCTTTTTAATGAGAGCACCATCAAACAGTAGTGCTTGGAGCCTAATTGCTGAACACAATGGCTTGTAATCTCTTTCATTTACTTATTTATTTATGGCTTGTAATCTCTATGAGGTCAGGGACCACATCTCTCAGTCCCCTCACCGTCTGCCTCCTACTGCTGTTGGTGCTATTTCCCAGGACCGTGGACATAGCAAGTGTGCAACAAGTATTTGTTGACCATTTCTTAACTGAATGATGGAATGCAAGAACAAATAATTGCTAAAGAGATCACATCTTGGTTTCAAATCGTGGTGAAACATTGGGAAATATAATAGAGATTTTCTGCTTTGGTAAAGTATTTTTGATTTCACAGGTCAATGCTCAGCTTCTTTTTTTTTTAAACAAGAATGCTTATGAAAACAGTCCATATATATCACAGACAATTTTTTTTCTCCCTCTGGCTTTTATTCTGAAATAGACACAATGATAAATGAAATTCACACAGTGATTATGCTTTGAGCTTTTCATTTCCTGGAAGATATAGCTGGGGACACAAGAGAAGGAACACATTCTCCCAGTAGCATTCTTAATCTAGCCTTCATTTCAGTACTTTGCATGCTTTTCATGCTTTCCTAAATTTCATAATTCACCCCAGAATGACTATGTCCTCAGCATTTTTCCTCACCCTGTACCCTAATCAATGCCATCCCATTTGACCTTTGCAGAGAGCAGTGGGCAAAGCAAAATTTTCCTCTGTAGATAAACTGCAAATTATTTTCTCCAGAGAGATTGCAATGAATGACTCAGAATAGTGTTCCACAATAGACATGTTCAAGCTGCATTATCATTATAAAGTCAAATACTTTTCTTTTGTATGAGATTTCTGATAGGAGCAAAGACATGAGTTGTAAGCAATATGGTCTCATCATAGTGTTTAATTTGTGTGCCTGAAGGAATGTGATAAATTACTAGGTAAAAAGATCAGAAATTATTTCATCATTAACCATCCCCAAACTATTTTTGAGTACTTGCCCTGTGGATCCTCAGGTACTGTTTTAGTTGCTAGAAATGCAGCAAAGAACAAAATGAACAAAATTCCTGTCTACACAGAACTTACATTCAAGTAAGGTGACACATTAAACACATGTATGCACGTATAATAAATATGATGTCAGGTGGTGCTCACTGGAATGAAGAAAAATAGCAGGTCAAGATAAATGCGATAAGGGCTATTGTTTAAGCAGATAATGACGTGAAGGGAAAGAGTGTTCCAGACAGGGGACAGTAAGTGCAAAGGCCCTGGTACCAAAATGAGCTGGAAGGAGGATGGTCGGGGGTCAGATGATGGAAGGCTCTCTAGTCCATGATGAGGAGTTTGGATTTTGTTTTGGGTTGAAGGGATGCCAATAGAAAACTAAGAGCAAAGGATCAACATGATAGAATATTTATTTTAAGAGATGCCTCTGCTGCTGTATGGAGAATAGACCATAGGTGGGATAAGGATGGCAGTAGGCCAACAGTAGGGGGCTACTGCAGTTAGCTGGGTGGTTTAACTAATGTATTCGCAGTGTGAGTGTTAAGAAGTGGTCACAGAACATTATTAAATAGAATTTGGGATTATATGTTACTGAATTGGTCGAATGGACCCCCACTTGTGCCCTAGCCCGGTGGAAGCCCCCTGCCTTGGTTGGGAAGGTTGTCGTTTGTTCGGATTCGCACAGCCAATAACAAAACCAATGCTAAACAGCACAAGCTTTATTCAATGGCCAGAGAATGGCAAAGTGGGAACTTAGTTTGCAAATCCACTTCTCAGTGCTACTGGGGCTGAGACACCATATGTAATATATGGGGGTCAAGGTAAAAGGGAGGGAATTGAGTAAAGAGAGGGAGGAATATTCATGTCTTATCTGAGAACCGCAGTGTGGTTTGCTCAGAACTAAGGCAAACACTCCTTTTCAGTCCTTGTAGGGGCTCTTGTGGTTGTTGTCATAGTAACCGTCAGCAGTCATGGCGCTGGTGGGCGTGTCACTTAGCATGCTAATATATTACAATGAGCCTATAATGAGGCTCAGGGTCTCCTGAAGGTCAGGTCGCCCACCATCTTAGATTTGGCCGGTTCTAACCGGTTCCAGCGGGCTCTTGTATTTCTCTTCTGGTGGTTTCTTGTAGGACAAGGGTAACACTTCTTTGCAGTTTACTTTTCCTCGAGGAAGGAGGAGGGTTAGAGCTCGAGGCTAACAGCCGTGGTTACAGTGTTAAGAATAGTAACAAAGGAGTTTTCATTCCTACTGTGCTGTGGACGTTACTGGAGGAAATGTGCTCAGATGGCAAGTAAAGAAATTTAGTTTAAGAGCAGAAAAAAAAGAGTGTCGAGGACAAATTTGGGATTGGGTAAATGGAGATAATGTGGGATATTTTTCTTGGAGATATTTCAGAAAAGTGAAGGACTGAGGATTTAAAGGAAGAAAATATTTAAAATAAAGTGACCATGTCTTTTTCCGTGTTGGAAAAAAATCTCAGCAACAACATGTTTTCTCAAGAAACTTTCTGCCCACTTGGGCTCCTTCCTTTCATCTCTTTTTCAACTAATCACTTAAACATGAGATTAGATTTTGTAAAATGCATTATCAGAACTTTGTCAAGGGTAAGAGGGAGAACAGTTTTACATACATGTCTAAAAAAGTTGGGGAGATTAAAAAAAATCTAATTGATTTGTCAAAGAATTACATAAGCTTCCGAAATAGAAAAAAATTTTGGAGAAAGCTGAACCTTCAAGGACAAATACCTATAGAAAGGTTCACAGAAGTAAGGTCAGAATTGCTAAAGCAGGAAATGAAATGCAGCTTCCAAAGTTGAAATAGAACATTCTTTTTTTTTTTTTTAAACTCTATCAGGAGCAAGAAAAGACTAAAGCAGAGTGTTTTTCTTTAATTAGATAGGAAAGTAAGAGACTAAATGATGACGTCAAAAGACCACAGGGCATTCAATGTCTTTGTAAAAAACCTTTCTACATGATCAAGTGAATGGGGCTCTACAAATAGGTAATGTATACTTTAGGAGAATGAAAAGTGAAAAAGAAGACTTGGGGGAAGAATCTAAATATGTGAGATCTGTATCTAAATGTGCAGACCCTGGTGATTTGCATCCAAGGATACTGAAAGAATTGGCTGAAGTATTGTGGACCACAAACAGAATATGAGTCAGCAATTTGTAATACTGTTACTTAAAAAAGGGAACACAACTGAGTGCTGTATTAGCAGGAGTATGACATGAAAAGGGCAAGCATACACTTGGCATTGATCAACCATTATTTAGACTATAATTACCAATCTTGGTCACTGTATATTAAAAGAGATGAGTAGGTTCAAGAAAAGAAGCACAAAATGATGAATGGAATAAAAAAAAGTGAGAAAAACCCATGGTGGGGGTAAATGGTTAAATTCTCCACTCTGACGTCATTTTGGTTAAGAATACCAACTTCCAGGTCACACTGACTTGGAACACCCAGCCTTTGCATATTAATGCAAAACTGTGATTGATATCGCAGTAGCCATTTCTCAGGTTAAAGGAAGTGGGTCATTTTATTTAGGAAAGAGACAGCTAACGTATGAGAAGGATTACCATGAAAACCATTCTGACTAACTGTTCTTCTTATTTTCCAGAGGAGAGTATAAGAGGGTTGGTATATATTGGTATTACAAGAGTCAGACCAAAAAAGAACTAAACTAACAGTATTATGTGCCAGAAGGAAGGGCTCATTTTCCTACAAATCCTTAGCATAATAATCCATGGTCCTTAAGCATATGCAGTCGTCCTTGGGTAACTGAGGGGGATTTGTTCTAGGACCCAACTTACATACCGAGATCTATGGATGCTCAAGTCCCCTGTATAAAATGGTGTATTATTTGCATATAACCTGTGCACATCCTTCTGTATGCTTTGTCGTCTCTAGATTGCTTGTAATACTAGTACAATGTAAATGCTATGTAAATAGTTGCTGATATATGGCAAATTCAAGTTTTGTTTTTTGGAACTTTCTGGAATTTTTTTTTTTTTCAGAATATTTTAGGATCCATGGTTGGACGAATCTGTGAATACGGAACCTGTGGATACAGAGGGCTGACTGTACTGCTTTCTTGTGTTGTCATAGAACCCTCTGTTCCTTGATTCAGTGGAAGAGCAATGATACCTATTAAAACAGATCCATATTTCAATAGAAATTCTGATATGAGGCTGAAATGGTTAAATTGGTAAGATTTGCTTCATATTCCTCCCAGTTACTCGTTAATTGTCTCCTTTTTCCTAGAACATCTAGAACATCCTAGAACATCTCTTTTCCAGAAGCCCAGGGCATTTAAGTTGCCCCTCCCTGCCAGTTCAATACCCTCCTCCTCGCTCACATCGATATTTTCTCCTGGAGTGGTGTTGGTGATGGCCCTTCACATCTTGGGCTTCTTCTTCCCCACATACTTGTCAAAACTTCCCTTTTCTTTGTCCCGTCATCTTCAGGTGACACCTGTGGTCGAATCAAGAAAGATCAACATCAGAGCATTTTAGATTCAATGAAATATGGGAAATAAACAGGGTTTGGAAAGAATGGAGATTTGGTGAAGAAATACTGGAAGTTTAGGAAACAGTAGCTTAGTGACCTACTCTTTCCATCCGGTGCCTGTATTTTAATAGGAGCTCTCTAGAGATGCAAAGCCTTAGCTTCAAGAATGACAGCAGTGATAGAAATGTTAGCCCTGTGGCTGGGTTGTGGTGGGTGTCTGGGAATCTTGGGAAGCAAGGTAGCCTTCTTTTACATCCCTTCAGTGCTCTGTGCTTATCAACCCTGTGTCTGTCCCTGAGGCTTGCCTGGTCCTTTGTGACATATATGTTATCCTTGCTCAGAAATTTTTGGGCACTGCATAATCAGGCTTCAAGCTTATGAATTATGAGGAAATCAGCTTTCATATGCAGAATGTTGTTACACTAGAATGTAGATCAATACCGCTGAGGGTTGGGGTATCTGCTTAGACTTGCTCCCTGTGCCCTGATGACTTATCATAATACCATCTGCATAGGAGCCTTTGAATACTTATTTGTTAAAGGAACAAATGAAGGCTGCTTACCCCTGGTCTCCCACTTACAGACTCCAGGTATAGCCATGCTGTGTGGCCTGAGCAGCTAGGGGCCAGCAGCAGCCCACAGCTGAGAGGGAGCTGCCTCTGAGGCCCTGGAGGGATGGCTGGGAATTTGTACAGCACACTATTTGCATACTCTAACGAGATGGGCTATAATTGGCCTTCATTGATTTTGTTTTCATTGAGCTAAAATAGAGTCAGAGCTTCTTAGGCTAGAGGAACTGATTGATTTGTGGTAGAATTCAGGACTATTCAGTTGAAGAAATAATTAATTATGTTCTTATTTAGTAATCATCAGGGCTCAGCCTGTTTCTTAGCAGGAGAATGTGCTCAGCAAAACTGGGCTTTGCTAAGGCAGGAATGCTTTAGCATAGGTACTTCAGCTAGACAAATGGATACCATACATAATACGTCTTATTTTTAAAGAAATCTCGATGCAGATTGAAGACAATAGTGTGTATACATGTATATAGAGAAGAAGACATGCATAATGTTTTCCCATTCTTCATTTTACTCCTCCTGTGAGCATAGGATCCATTTCTTTCCTCTCTCTCCATCTATCCATCTTTCATCCATACTTCTACCTGTCCATGAATCTTGACTCCATCCACCTATCTTCCAATGCTATGTAAGTTCTTTATGAGTTAATTAAGTCTGGACAAATGATGTCTTCCACCTTGTCTTTCATTTCTTGAGACATGGCAGTTGATCCACACTGGCCACAACCCTAGCGAAACACACAAGGGAATTTCAGTCTGCTTTGGTTACCCTAGAGCTTGGGACACTAAAGTGAGTAGAGATGTTTGACAGCCCATTGTGTGTCAATAGAGTAACTTGGAATTTTGAATTGATTATGACTAAAATCTTTCTAAATGTTTAGTTCAGTGTCAAGCTCTCCTTTTTAAAATTTATTTTGAAATTATTACATACAATTTTTGGATATTATCAGTCCTAATTAGAATGAGTTCTAGCCTCTAAATTGAGACTTTATATTCTTTGAGGAACAAGGTATAAATATAAACAGCCACATCCTCCTTTCACTCACCATTTATTGAGACACTCAATGTGTAAGGTATTATGGTGAGTATTGTAAGGGGTACAGACATACATAAAACACTATAGCTGCTCTGAAGCATCTTACAGGTTAGTATAGCAATATTGGTCAGAAATTCTTTGGTAAATCATTTATTTGGAACTACATAGACAATATTATACATTTCATGGCCTAGACCACAAAAATCTATTAAAGTGTTAGACTAAATCATAACATTGCCAATGTTTCACCATTTTTTGTCCTACAAAAAGGCTACTTCATATGGTTCAACCTAATATACACATAAAGCAATGTACCTTACTAGAGTATAAATCCAAGAGTGACTCCTGACCATGAATTGTAATAATTATGTGAGGAAAATGTGTCCAGAAACCTGTCTCCTCCAACAGAAGGCCTAGAAATGAAATAAGGGCCCCTACGTGAATGTTTCCACTTGGGGCCATAATTGAGATGGGAGTTTGCCTTGGGCAAGAATCCTAGCAAAGCTGGTGAGATAGTGGGAATAAGAAGGGGAACAGGAAAGAGGTGAGGACAGTGGTTCTGTGAGGCAGGCTGGGAGCTCCTGCAGGTCTAACTGGTGATGAAGCCCAATGATTGGGTTGTGACTGCTACTGTCTCTGGTACCAGAACTGTGTTGAACTTGCTGCTTTTCACACCAGCAAAATGATGCCCATGCCCTGCCCCTGAAGTCCCGCAAAGCTAGTGACAGGGCCCCTGCTATTGCAGCCATGGAAAAACCAAGTCCAATAACACCAGTGATGATGTAGCTCACATTCATGCAAACATGGATATGACATGATTGGCTGTCATCCTCTACCCACCCCTGTGTCAGCACAGAAGTGGGCTAAAGACCTCATTCTCTCTTGCAGCAGGTGGGGATGAGGGGTGGGTACGGCCAGGCAGGGAAATCCAGGCAATCCTATGACCCCTGCATCTTTGGTATTCTTCCTAACCTAATTTCTCTGGATGGAGGTGACAAAGATGAATGCTAACTAATCGGGAAATTTCTGGAATTGCCGCCACTGCCTTGGGGTTATCACTGATATTAAAGCTGGAACAACAGTTGTCATTGTTGACACTAAGCCTGAGGTGGGACAGACAAATTTTAGTTGTGCAGCTAGAACCTCAGAACTTCCCAGCTGTGTGGGCTTGCTCCAGTCACTACATTCATCTCATAATAACAGCAGCTTGCATGATTCAAAAATTTGAACCCACTTGTTACATTATGGGGAGTTTTGCTGAACCTCCATTATGTGCTTATTTGCAGAAGAAGGTAGTTGCCTAGCCTCCACCTACTTCCACCATCCAGATATTGCACAAGTTCATTGGATGGATCAAACCAAAATTGCATCTAGAGCTCCAGTTGTTTGTCAACTATGCTTTTTAGCTTTTCAGGCTTTGCAGTACAGGAAGATACTCTGGGAGGAGGGTGGAATGAATGTTGAATGCCTGTCCATCACATCTGCTACAGAACTATTTTAGTTTTCTAAGGATTTTTTAATCCCAGCAATGAGAAGAAATAGATGAAGGGTACAAAACCTATCTATGACCTTGACCTCATCAGTTTGTTCACTGCTCATTTCCATTAGGAAAAGGCAGCAAATATAGGAGCTGACAATGAATTTTCAGATAAAAAACCTGAAGATTTATTTACGCCCCAGAGGAAAATCCTGACTCAGCAAATCTCCTAAGCATGCCATCCCTCCAAGCAGGACAAGATGGTGACTCTGGGGAGTGGAGTGGAAACAGGACAGGGACTGGGCAGGCAGCCTGTGAAGAGGAGGAGCCCTAGGGTTCAGGCTTTCCCTTTCTCTCTCCTTCCCCTTGCTGCATCAGTCTGTAGTTGATGAAAGGTAGGATTCAGGCTGGGATAAGCCTGAGCTTGCTTTCTTCTTTATTATTATTATTTTTAATATTTTTTTTCAGGCTGCCCCGGGTCTTAGTTGCAGGCATGCAGCATCTTTGTTGCAGCATACGGGCACTTAGTTGCGGCATGCTTTAGCTGTGGCGTGCATGCGGGATCTAGTTCCCTGACCAGGGATTGAACCCCGGCTCCCTACATTGGGAGCACTGAGTCTTACCCACTGGACCACCAGGGAAGTCCCTTGAGCTTGTTTTCTATTTGTTATTTAGCACTGGAAAATTTTGCTTATTTTTCATGATGATAAGAAATATAAACAGAATAACTGTGGATGGTGAGGATGGCACTTTGGTCATACAGTCTCAGCTGGACTGGGTTCTCTTTTCTTCTTCCCCGGTGACTTGTTTATTTGCTGCACGTCTCTGCATCACTTGGCAGACAAAAATCTTAGTCTCCTTCAGTTTTTAATGGTGGTAACTGATTATTTTTGAGGAAGGAAAAAAAAAGGGCTCCTTTATTTTCCCATAGTGATTTCTTGGTAACTGTGCCTCCCCTTGTCAATGTCCCACAGCTTCTCTGGGTTATGATGAAGAGCCTAGAACAAAATCACAAGCCAGATGGCTACTCCTGCGTCCTTTCTTCAATTTGGAAGCATTCTGCCTTGGAATCTTAACTGATTCTTAGTTCACTGTTATTCTATAACCCCTTCAGATGAAATATAGCTTGTTCACAGTATTGACAAACTTATGAAAATGGGGAGAATGCAGAGGGTGGAGGGTGTAGGCTTTGTTCTGTGATGAAAGGTCACATCTATGAGGCTTCTCCTATCTTTCTCTTCATGAGGATTGACCCTCCCTCTTCTGTACCCTCCTCCCACTGAGCCCTGTACATTTTTCTCTTGGGCACCTGTAACATATTATTGATCTTGTTGTCTTATCTGTCTTTCTCTCCTCTGCTATCCTAAAGTATGTTAGGATCAAGGGCCTTGTCTTATTCATCTTTTTTAGATACAGCGTATATCTAGTAGGTAGATTTGCAGAGTTGGCTCTTAGGAAGTGAATTTTTGAATGATTGAATAAAAGTCTTATTAAGGAGGTACTAAAAAGAATGTATTTATTGTTTTTACAAAACCACTCATCATAAAATTCCAGCAAGATAGAAAAAATACAAAATAAAAGCAATAATCATGAATCCCATCATCCAGAAATAATCATTATTAGAATTGGTTATGTCTACATTTCCAGATGTCAGGAAAAGATATCATTGACTTATACAATAACAATGTCTAGATTAGGTAGGAGTAAAATTGTAACCTTACTTCAGACTCAAGAATACTTAGACTATTTAGGCATTAATATTATAAAAAACTCTCATAATTTCTGTAACATGACCTCTTGCTGAGAAAATCAGTGCATGAATCAAAAATAAAGATTATATGCTTCTCTTAGTGGAATTATTTATACGTTTATAATAATTTTGCACTGACAACATGTGTTTCAGCTCATCTGAATGCTAAATATCCTAATACCAAATAATTTAAAAGTAAAAACATCAGCTCATCCTTAAAAAAAACCCCAAAACAAAAAACTAGTCATTTACCATATAAGGAGGAATACCAGTAGAGAGTTATAAAGGATGATAATTTTGTCTGTATCATTCATTCATTTATGTATTCATCTCAACTCATACTGAGTATCTTCTACATTTCAGACGTTGTAGGTGATATACTTGCAAGTGAATTTTAGAGTCTTTAAAATATTTTTTTCTTTCATTCTAAGATCCATAGGAAGCCTACATTATCTTACTTTGGAGTATTTTATTGAGAAGGAAGATTATGAAATTAATGATGCTAACTACATTTTAACCCTACGTTGACCACATATCCTGTATTGACAGGAACGAGACCACGTAACATCGTTTTACCCTAAGAGCTTGATTCCTACTCATGTGTTTGTGAATATGCCCTAGACCACATAGCTCTTACATACCGTAATGTTGGCTGAATTTGGCTTAAGATTTCATTAGAGGTTTTCATTACATTCGAATTCAGTGATTTTCCTACCAACTTGGTAAATATTCCCTGGAATCTTAAAACTTTGTCCATCCCCTAAGGTGAGATAGAGCATAGCGCCAGGGAAAGAGTCTGGTTAGGAATCAGATCGGGCTCCGTAAGAGCAGATTCAAGTAACATTTCTCAGTATCTGTCATGTGCCAGATGTGAAAGTCAGCACTTCTGCATAAACTAGCTTTTAAAATTCTTACAGTAACTCTGCCAGGTGGATAGTATCATCCCCATTTTACTGATGGGGTTAGAGGCAGGTAAGCATGTAGTTTCTGGGTTTGTATCCTAGTTCTAGCATTTATTAGTGTGTGACTGTGAAGAAGTTTCCAGCCTCTCTCTTTCTCTGATTCCTTAATTATACAACAGTATGATCTTATAGGGTTTGGGGGAAGATTCAATACATTAAGTGCGTGAAATGTGTAGAGTGGTGTCTGACCCATAGTAAGCACTCAGTAAATGTGATCAGCCACTTTCAGGTGGTGCCTGCTATCTCTGTGACCTTGGGTAAATTATTAGCATCTCTGGATCTACAGTATCATATTTTAAAAGCCTCATAGTGTTGTTGGAAGGTTGAAAAGAGATTAATCAGCATGAAATTGGACAGTGGTGCATTATATAAGTATACAGGATTAATATTACATTGTTCATTATATAGTATATCCTTGTTATTAATCCCATTTTTGCTTTTTCTTGAAAATTTTATTAAAATATCCTAGCAAAGGAGACAAGTCTCAAGGACTCACTCAATTGTTTCTATCTTAAATTTTCCAAGTTTCTTTCTGCTAAGGTCTCAAAAAAAGAATTGCAATTCCAGTCTTATCTGTTGACCTTTAATACATGTTATAAATTTTGATCAGGGAGTAGGAAGCTTTATGAGTAGATAAGATATGCAATAACTATTTTTTATACCAAACTCAAGTTCAATAGTTCCTTGGGATGTATTATAATAACAACCCACATCTGACAGTAAGCATACTTTTCAATAGCTTCTACTTCCTTTACAACAATCTTTTAAGACAGGTGGGGCATGAGTTGTTGTCTCCATTCTACAGACAAGAAAACTGGGGCTACTAAAGTTAAAGAAACTGCCTAAGGTTTCATCTAAGAAATTAATGTCAGTATTATTCTCTTATCTCATGATCTATATGTAACACCATATGTATCATTTAAGATAAGAATGCCAATTTCTGGGCCTGTTGTATTGCACTGACATCACTGTCACAGATAATTTTCTGACAGCATTTCTGAGAATCTCTTCAGGTTTGAGAATTCACTAGAATGACTCAGGAAAGTGTTGTACTTATAATTACAGTTCTACTGTAAAGAATACACGTCGAGTGAGATCTGGGAGGTTTCGAAATACAGCTTTCATGTCCCTGACACACAGAATCAGGACACATCACTCTCTGAGCATATCAATGTGTTTGCTAACCAGGAAGCTAACACAAACATCAGTATCCAGAATTTTCACTGGCGTTTTATTGATTGAATTATTGGCCATGTGGTTGAACTTAATCTCCAACCACCCTTTTCTTTGTGGAGTTTCAGCTGATATCACCTAGCTCAAAGCCCCAAACTACTTGTCCTTGTGGTTGGTTTTTCTGGCATGATCAGCCCCTATTCTGAGTCATTTCCTTAGCATAAACCCAGGTATGGTCTAAGGACCCACGATGAATAATAAAGACACTCCTATCACTCAAGGAATTACAAGGGTTTTGAAGCTCTCTCCCAGGAATCTGGGACAAAGACAAATTCTTCATTACAACAATAATTCACATAGGTCAAGAATCAATAAATGCTTGTGAAATGAATACATGGAGGAATGAATAAGGAAATGAGTGAATTTGATGGACTTTCCGAGGGATTTGAACCAGGCCCTCCGCAGTCTTTTCTAGGGTAATGAACTTGGGAGCCACTGAAATTGCTCCATCCTTGAAGTGTCCTGAATCTGCCAGTCCAAATCCACATGCCTACAGTGGCCCTGCCTCTTGGATTCAGGGTCTTAGTTGGCCCTTCAGTTGGGAGTGGTGGTGATGATGGTGATGGTGTCCCCAGGGTGCAGCATACCTTGCATGTGCCACGCCGCACCACAAGGTTTTCATTGATTTAACAAATATTTAATGAATACCTCCCACATCCTAGGCACTGTTCTAGGCGCTGAGGATACAGTGGTTAGCAAAGTAGACAAAAATCCCTGCCATTTGGGAGCTTTCATTCCACCTGGGAGAAACAGACAGTGAGTACATAAGAATATGATAATCAAGTGGTGATAAATGCTTTGGAAAAAAAAAAGAAATTGAATGCCCAGAACCTGTTGCCGCTCCTCTGCAGGCTGTGCAGGTGAGGGCTGGACAAGCACCGACTATGGGGCAAGGTTGGTAATTTGTTGTTGCTGCTGCCTGCCCTCTGGGTTAGGAAAAAATCTGTCCCTGAATGTTTAGTGAGTTGGCTTGGCCTTTTGATTCTGCAGTGATTAAATGCCAGGCTATTGGGAATTAGTTTTATTCTAATTCAAGGTTAAATGTAGACAAGACCTCCCTTTTTTCCATCTATCAAAATTCAACTATAGATCTTTTAAGGGTGTTAGCCCCTCTTTGAAGCCTCCTCTGACCTCCCATCACCCTATTCATTTAATCCCTCCTTTCTCTTCTATCATGGCATTTAATTTATAGCTCTCTTGTATCACATTTCTTTCTGTCTTATACGGAATTACATGCTTATTGGCTCTGTTTTTCCAATAAAATTTGAATTTCTTTGGAGACAAAGAGGTTCTTTTTTACTCTCTTCTTCACTGTATTCATTTCCTCTCTCCATCCCAAGGAACTTGGTACATAGTAGCTGTTCAATTAATTATTGATTGAAAGAAAGACACCTTAAAGCATGCTTATCTTATTTGCAAAGGTGTACATTTCTTACCTAATTTCTGTTAACATCTGGATAAATGGAGTTTTCACTAGGACATTCTTTGTGATTGTTTCTTAGGAAAGTGTTCCAAAGTTAAGACTTTGGAAGGGAATAACAGTAGGCACTGGGAACAAAAACAACATTAATAAAAAAAATATACTTATTGTTTCTTTTCTCATTGTAAGAGAATATCTCCTCAGTGGAGAAAATTGAGAAAATGTAAATAAGCATAAACAAGAAGATAAAAATCACTTTCATTCACTCAAAAGGTATCTGTTGAGCTCTTATGACTCTCTAGGTATATACAAAGCACTGGGAATATAACAGCAAACAAGACAGGCCAAGTCCTGCTTTCAGAATTTCATAGAAGAGAGAAATTAAATAGATGCTGTGTGGCGTGGCCAAAAAATATATACATAATTATTATATATAATTTCCATAATTCTTACACATGGAGATAGTTAATGGTAACGTTTTTAAAATTTATTTTTATTTTTTATTCAGAGTATAGTTGCTTTACGATGTTGTGTTAGTTTCTGCTGTACAGCAAAGTGAATCAGCCACACATATACATATATCCCCTCTTCCTTGGATTTAATGGTAACATTTTAGTGTATGTCTATTTAAACTACTTATAAAAGCAATATATTCATAAAAAATTTAAAAATTAGATAATACTGTGATACTGTTTTCTAATCTGCCTTTTTAACATAATAAATTATGTGATTATTTCTTTAGGTCTTTTAATATTATTGTACAATAGCATTTTAAATAGCTGCTCATATTTTGTTTTAACAATGTTCCAAACTTTCAAACTGTGATGTACATTATTCACTTAGAAACAATTATACTGGGACTGGAATTTTTCTATCAAAGAGTCTGCAAAAATTTATGGCTTTGGATGAGAATGGCTCCACTGACTCCTCAGTCTGCCTGCCGACTGCCAGCGGGCACTTTTACGAGCAGTGTATGAGAGGGCCGGTATCAGCATTTTTTTGCATTTAAAAAGAAATTACCTTGTCTGCGTGGTTTTGTTTGTGAATGTGCTATCATTTCTTGTGCATTGATCTCTAATGAGATCAGCTTCAAAGCATAATGAATGAAATTTGTAATCAGTGTTCCGGCAGAGAAACATTTGCCAAGGCGGATGTCAGGACTGTTGGATGCTTGCAGCCCTTAAACCACAAGGCGAGAGAATGACTAATAGGCTTTATTCTTTATATTTACGTTAATTGATTCTTCAGTTTGGCCATCATCTTGCCGCCACATGGAGAGAGGGCATTTAAGGAATATCCTGGGCTAGAATGTCGGGAACACAAGGAGAGAGCTAGGGCAGACGGTGCCCGTGTCGCTAATGAGATTGCAAAGGAGAAGCGGAGAAGCAGACCAGCAGACCATGTACCCATGAGAAGGAGTGCAAAGAGCAGCTAGTCAGTCAAGAAGAACTTTTCCCCAGCCGGAAATCAAAGTGCCAGGCTGGAGGCAACATGCCCACTTGAAACAAAGTGTCCTGCAAGAGGACAATAGAAGGGTTGTATCTCCTCTCTGATAGTATCATTGTGGTCCTTGGCTTAAAAAGTGCTATGAGATTGCTACTTCATAGCAATATTATGTTCTAGGCTCTAAAGAGATTCTATTTTTCTTTCTAAAATATGCCAGATTTTCTTCACAAAAAGAGAAAGGAGCTGGTATCAAACAGGTACCAGGCTTGTGAGTTTTCTCTGATGTGGAGAGGAATGCAGAGCAGGTGAGAAGCAATGCTGGAATGCCAACCCGTGGGCTTGTCTTATAGTCACATTCTACTGCCACCTACTTCCATGACCTTGGCCAAGTCCCTTATCTTCTCACGGCTTCCGTCTCCTCATTTTGAAAGCAAGGAATTTGAGCAAAATGGCTTTAAGTTTTCTTCTGGCTTTAACTGTTCCTTGACACTTTGTCCCCTAAACCAAAGCTTGTGTAGGTTTAGATGGAGGCTCATCTTATTTTCCCTGCTCAAATATGGGGAATGATATGTGATTTCAACAGTTTATAGACTGTCATCTCTCCTAGGAGATTCTCTTTGGTGTTACACTAGAAAGAGAGGGCTTTGGAATTTGTAGCATAATTTACTAGCTACAAATTTAGTACCCACAATTTCTTCTTTATATTTCTGTCCTGGTCTTTGCAGTTGCCCTCCAGGCCTGGGTTCGTAGTAGCAATAGTACTAGTACTAGTAATGGTAATAATAATACTAAAGGAGGAATTCTTTCCCTTCCTCCTTACTTTTTTTCTCCACTCTGCAATTAATTTTCTTAACTTCCTATCTCACCTCATAAAACAATGACCAGTTTCCAATTTATTGAAACAGTTGTTCTGTAGAAGACCAGCATGCTCCAGTGACTCTCAGTATCGTTACATCTTCATCAGCCCCAGAAGAAAGAGTGAGCTGGTGTGTCTGTGTGCCTGCGTGAGCATCCACGCAGAGGTGAGGAACGTGGGTTACGCTGAGGGATGATTAGGTGGTTGGGCTTCAAAGAGAACATTTGTAGATTCTATCTGGAACACATTTTATTAAAATTGCAACAAACTTTATAAAATCAGATGTATGGTTCATTAAGGGAACATTACCTTACAATTATGATTAATTAGATTAAACTTACGAAAGTGTGTTATTTGTTCAAATCAAAAGGGTGGGGGAAGATGATGGATGATGAAAGAGTGTGATAAATGAAGAAAGCAGCTGAACTAAATTGAATGTGTATTCATCCGTTTTCACTTCATAACTAATGATAAATTGAGCATGTCACATTTAACAATACATGTCTGGGCTTAAGCACACGGTTTCAGCTCCTGTTTGCTGATGCTTTATGATAGGTAGCTGAGAGCAAAGAATTGGAATTTTAGCGCTTGGACTTTTATCTGCTTACATCTTTCCTTGGAAAACACAATGGGTGCTTACTAACTGAATTAAAATAATTAACAGAATTTATGTTTTACATAGTAAAAAACTGCACTTCTTCAGGTCATGTAGTCATGGTATTTAAAATTAGATTTATCTTATTTTCCCCCAAAATGGATGTTTCCCCCATTTGCAGGCCTAATCAGGTGGCAGAGGTGGAAAACACCCAGAGTTGTAAAAATATCTTTCCCCTCTTTCCCTCCCTCCAATGTAACCATTTATCTTGGCAAGTGATTGGAAGAAACACCCTGAGCAGCGCATTAGACAGTCTGGGAAATTTGAAAGTGAGGGGTAAACACTGAACAGTTTACATCAGTTTCCTGAGATCTCAAGTTTTGTTTGCAATATTTAAAAACCACATTGTAGTCTCTCAAGGACCATCTGAGATTTGGTGTTGGGGTCAGAGAGAAAGTGCATGGAAAATTATTTCCAGTCAGACTGAAAGTAGACAAGTTTGCCACATAGAGTCGGGAATGGTTTATAAAAAGAATCCACTTTTGCTAGAAAACTTTAGGAGGGTTATGATATAGGGTCTGACACACGAGCAGTATTTTCCTGCTCTTTAATTCTTACTGAAATTGGGTTAAGACAATATAAAGTGAGTGATGGTTTGATTTCTGAAAACATTTTTTTCTTTTTGTTTTAGTTTTCTAGAAGGATTTTGGCAAGATTCATTTTGAGTTGTGGTGAAGGTTTCTAGTCAGTTTTGATTTTTATCTATACCTCATCCATAAGCCCCACCTCAAAATCTAAGCATTCCTAGCTTAATATTTTCAGGAATGATGAGACTTTGAAGGGAATGAGTCTTCTTTAGACACTTTTCGGAATATTTCATGCTTGGGTATACACATAGATGAGAGTTTTGAACAAGAATTACCCTATTTCTTGGAGCAGGGGAGGTGTTCTGAAAGACATAAGGTGAGACAAACTGTGGCCATTTAGGAGTTTTGAAAAGAATGGCTGGTGGTGTTGTCAGAAGTAGATATTCAGTGTTAGTTACATGGCTAGAAACAAGATCTAGGGCTATGGGTCTTTTTTTTTTCTTTTTTTTTGGTGCACAAGCTTAGTTGCTCTGTGGCACATGGGATCTTCCTGGAGCTGGGATCGAACCCGTGTTCTCTGCATTGGCAGGCAGATTCTTAACCACGGCGCCACCTAGGAAGCCCAAAGCAAGAGTGTCTGCTGCGTCCCAGGACCACGGTCCCAGCCCACGCTGGGAGGCAGGGGCGAGAGACCAGGGGTTCAGGGCCAGAGGCCACACCCCTGCCTTCGGCACACCCCGACAGGCGGGGCGGAGGAGAGGCGAGGAGCCCGCGGACAGAACGAGAAGAGAGGTCCCATCCACCAGGAACATCCGTCCCTCGTCTGGCACGGCTTAGGCCTGGCCCGGCGGAGTGTGACATCACCACATCGATCAGTTTTATGGGTCTTAATTGGGGGGTGATGGTGGTGGCAAGTTTGCCTGCAGGGGACATTTGGAAATGTCTGGAGACATTTTTGGTTGCGAAGGGGTGCTGCTAGCATCTAGTGGGTAAAAGACCAAGGATGCTGCTAAACATCCTACAATGCACCTCACAATCCCTCACAACAAAGAATTATCTGAATTGTCCTGATCAAAATGTCTTTAGAGATGCGGTTGAACAACTCTAGTCTAGGATGAGGCATAAATTTAAGAATGGCAAATTGGTGAACTTGGTGAACAAGTGAAGATTAAATTTAAGGTGAATTACAACACTGATTTATAAAAATAAGTCTAAATTATATTCTTGAAGAGACATGACAAACACATCAGCCAATATTCTGCCGAATGAACCCTAAGCTCAACAACTTGACTATAACACTAATAACTTTAAGTAGAATATAGTGTAAATTGGCTTAGTCTTGGATTCCAACCAAAGCAACTTAATTCTGAAGTACCAAAATAATTTTGCTCAGTTAAAACCATTTTTGTAATGTATTCCCTCAGAAGTTGATTCATTAAATTGCAGTGAGGTTTTTAGGAGGTGTTATGATCATTACTTCTCCATAGAGGGGAATTGGAGGGGTAGGCTTTGGTCTTATGGTTAAATTAGAAACAGTATCTGAACCAGAGTTCAGCTTCCCGAGGTGTGTTGCTTTATTCTCCCAGTGAAACCACCTCTCTTTTCCAGATGAGGACACTGCTCCCTCTCCTGGGAGGAGATGGTCTCTATTAATGGCAAATAGTGTTGGAAAAGAATATCTTGAAGGTGAAGGAAGGTGGTAGAGCCTTGAGTCATATTAAACTATTCAAAAGAGGAGCTTAGAGGAAGAAACTGTCACACTTGTCTGAGTTCTGATGTGAAAATACATTTCGAGGCCAAGACAATTCATCTGTCAGGCTTCCTGTTGGAAGAATATTTACTCAGCTGTGAGAAGAGAGCTTCAGTGAACATCCAAGATAATGAAAGTTTGATAATACTCAATATTCTGGAAATAACCCTGAATCGGGTAGGTTCTTACTGTCAGGATGCAGGATGGTTAAGAACCTTGAGCAAACTTCCTGGGGAGCCGGAAGCAACAGAATCCACACCAACAGAGTTTTCCGACTGGGAAGCAAGGGTCCTGTCTTTGTCAGGAAGGAGAAAGAACACATTCAGTTCGCATCTTATTTTTGTTTCAACTCTTTAAAAAAATTGTGGTAAAATATACATAACATGAAGTTTACCATTTTAAATGTACAGTTTACTAGCATTAAGTACCCTCACAACAGGTGTAACCATCACAACTATCCCTTCCCGAAATTTTTCGGCTCCTGAAATAGAAACTCTGTAACTGATAAGCAGTAACTCTCTGTTCCCTCTCCCTTCAGCCCCTAGTAACCTCGATTCTAATTTCTGCTGCTATGAATTTGCCTATTCTAGACACTTTCTATAAGTGGACTCATATGATATTTGTCCTTTGGAGTCTGGCTACAGTTCACTTTTGCTCAGTGCCTAGTTAATGCCAGGCAGGAAAAGGTACTGGACAAATACATGTGGAATAAATGAAAGTCTTAGCTGGAGGATAGGAATAGCAAGTACCTTTGGGATTTCACACATTAGTTTTTATTTTATTTTATTTTTTTATGCTTAGTAATACTAATGACATGGCCTTGTATTTGACTAGTGCTGGGTGTTTCTTCAGAGAGCTTTGACATTTTATCTCATTTGATGTTTGAGTATTTGGGGAAAAAAGCCACTTTTAAGATAAGATTTAAGCAAAATGTGTATCTACCATCATGTTAGCATTTTGCTTTTTGTTAGCTTAATTGTACTAGAAACAGTTTAATTTGCTTCTCTTGGGAATAATTCCATGTGAGAGGCTGCTCTGGGGGCGTGAATGAAACGCATGCTTCATAATCATTTATCGATAAGGTTCAGGCCCACCTCTCCTGGGAAGGAAATTGAAGCTCTAAGATATTAAGTACATCCTTTCAAAGTCCCACAGGAAACTAGCAGCAGAGCCAGAATTAGAATTCACAGCCTTTAGGTCCCCAAGGCTCCACTGCACCCAGCTGCCCACCAAACACAACTTTCCTCTCCCCATGCGTCTATTCCCAGTGATCTCTAATGGTGCCTACAAAGCATGAAGCGAAAGCAACCATTCTTCCATGAATTCTCCCACCCGCACAAGCAGTGCAAATTGTTTTCTTTTGGGGTCAAAGCTTTGCCACCTGCCATTTCAGACTCGGTGGAAGGCTGAAATACATCATTTGAGGGGTTATACACTTTATCTCACCCGTTACTGACTAGTCCTGACTTCTCCCTGGGAGATCAGCTCCTTCTCCTGCCTGACCTCGCCTCCGGGGCCCTGGGTCTCCCGTTCAGCACAAGGTGCCTTCAAGAGATGGGAGGGACATTCTGCTCCACTTGTAGATGCAGTCGAAAGGAAAGGTTAAGCAATTAAATGAGTGCCCTCTTCAGTGCCATCTTTATTTGTCCCTGTTTCTACGATGCTATATATTTTTTCTTTCTGTGCTACCTGTGGTTTGACACAGCCTCACTGCACTTCCCCTCTGATATTGTCTCATAAAACTCTCTGTCGGTAATATAACTGCTGGACTAGCTTTCCAGGTTATGTGTTTTTTTTCCCCCCAAAGCACACCGGTAGAGAAAGCATTTAAGCTTGACACTGTGACTTTCCCCAGCTAAGTTCCGTCCTTTTATTGCAGAAAGGCTTTCAAGTATGCACTACAGAGCACTTACTTTTTTCTTAATATAACTTCCATCCCACCTTCCTCGTCTGCTTGCCAAGGGAGGAAAATAGACTTGTCTGCTTGGAATAATCAAATGAGACTGTGATAGGAAAAATAGGTCAGGGAATAGTAAGTAGCTAATTTACTGGAGACAATACATTCATTCCAGCTCAGAGGTTTTTAATCGACAGGCTTGAAAAAAACAAGTTTTAACAGCCATGGTGGTAGTTCAATGACAAGACTTGGGCCTTAGTAGGGACACTGATTCCGAGTTGGAGCGCAGAAGCAGGAGAAAAGATGGAGGCGTGAATGAAGCAGTGTTAGTAGGACAGGGCGATGCTTCTTCGAACATATAAGTGTAAATCTGTAGTATAGCCCATTAGAGTTTAGGTGATAATTTGGGGATATCATGTTTGCCTGGCCCTCTTGTCTTCCTCTGGGTCCTAAGAGGCACTTCTGCTGTATCTCCTGGGACTCACACAAGAGGATCCTGCATCAGCTACCATATCAACTCCTCACAAAACCCTGACAATTCTAATTTAGAATTGTGTCTTTAGTCCAGCCTGTTGTTATCTTCTCTGCTACTATTTTAACTGGACTCTCACTGGGTCTCTGAACATCAGTGATTCCCAAATCAGTCTCATCTTCAGAAATAGCTGGACAGTAACACACACTCACACACACACACACACACACACACTACACCACACACATATTCACAAACATATAGATAGATAGATAGATAGATAGATAGATAGATAGATCGATCCCCCAAGTCCACCCTTGTTGATTTTGACCCATTTGGGTGGGGCTTAAGAATCTCTATTTAAAAATATCCCTCCAGGGGCTTCCTAGGTGGCGCAGTAGTTGAGAATCTGCCTGCCAATGCAGGGGATGTGGGTTTGATCCCTGCTCCAGGAAGATACCACATGCCGCGGAGCAACTAAGCCCATGCACCACAACTACTGAGCCTGCGCTTTAGAGCCTGTGAGCCACAACTGTTGAGCCCATGTGCTGCAACTACTGAAGCCCACATGCCTAGAGCCCATGCTCTGCAACAAGAGAAGCCACGGCAATGAGGAGCCCGCGCACCACAATGAAAAGTAGCCCCCACTCACCGCAACTAAAAAGAAAGCCCGTGCACAGCAAAAAAGACCCAACACAGCCAACAACAACAACAACAACAAAAAATATCCCTCCAGGGCTTCCTAGGTGGTGCAGTGGTTAAGAATTCGCCTGCCAGTGCAGGGGACACGGGTTTGATCCCTGCTCCAGGAAGATCCTACATGCCGCGGAGCAACTAAGCCCGTGCGCCACAACTATTAAGCCCATATGCTGCAACTACTGAAGCCCACGTGCCCAGAGCCTGTGCTCCACAACAAGAGAAGCCACGGCAATGAGGAGCCCAAGCACTGCAACAAAGAGTAGCCCCCACTCACTGCAGCTAAAGAAAGCCCGTGCACAGCAAAAAACAAACAAACAAACAAAAAAAACCCCAACACAGCCAAAAAAATAAATAAAGAATTAAAAAAAAAATCCCTCCAGATCTTTCTAACAGTTAATCATATTTGGAAATGTCTTTCTTAGACCATTTCAACCATTTTTCAATTGGATGTCCTGCCAATAATGTGTCTTTAGCCCAGTTTATCATCTTCCAGGGTTATTATCCTAAAAATGATCATGTTGCCAAAATTTGGCCTCTTTACATTGGTCCTGGATTAAATCTCAGAGACAGACTCCTGGGTAAAGTAGGAAGGAATAGCTTTATTGCTTTGCCAGGCAAAGGGGGCCACAGTAGCCTAATGCCCTCAAAACTGTGTGTCCCGCCCTGGCGGGGAATAGTGTGGAGTCTTATAGTGTTCAAGGGACAGGATGTGATCAGCTCGTGGACATTCTTCTGGTTGGTTGGTGGGGAGATAATTGAGAGTCAGCACCATCAACCCTCTGGTTCCAACAAGTTTGGGGTCTGCGTGCTTGGGGGCAGCATATAGTTAACTCCTTCCACTTCGGGGGGGTGGTGGTGGTTTCAGTATCTGCAAAAGAGCTCCAAGGACATGGCTCAGAATATTATCTATAGTCCTTGAGGAAGAACTTAAGGCCCTTGACTTTTTGTTTAATGGCTAAAGTATTATTATTCTGTCTTGCTTGACTGTTCTCCTTTCTTCAGTTTCTCACTTCTCTGATTAAATTTATTCTTTGACAAGTGTTTCTACAGACAAAAGGCAGGTGGAGGACATGGGTGGGGGGTCTACTCTGGGAAGGCCTCATAGGGTCCTGCTCGGTTACCATCAAATCACAATACTCCATACCGCTGTTTAAGAACGAGTTTCCCCTCTCCCTTGTTCCAAGGATAAAATTCAGACTTCTTGGACTGGTATGTTGGGACCTCTCTGATGCCATTCCTGCTCATTCCCCAGCATCCTCTCCTTTTACTCTCATTATGAACTTCTCCACACTGAACTTCTCACTGGCCCTGGGACTTCTGCACATTTACATCCAAATCCCTCACGGATTCCTTGGCTTGGAATATTCGGCCCGCTCCTTCACCTTGAGGCAAGATTTCCCCCAAAGGGTACCTCCTGCGTGAAGCCTTCCTTGACTGGGTCAGACAAGGGTTTGGTTTGGTTCTTGACTCTGCTGCTTTTTAGCTGGGTGACTTGGCCAAGTCCTTTATCTTTCTGTGCCTCAATTTCCTAAGCTAGTACAGTGTTAGCTATTATTATTATTATAGCCATCATCATTATGATTTTTAAATGCTGGGGGACGATTAATGGGATATTCTCAGAGGGTTTTGGTAGAAATAATAGCATACAAGGTCTCCTTTGTGACCTTGGGCAAGTCACATGACTGCTATATAAAATGGTGATCTAAAACCCTGTTTGCATCACAGGTATGTAGTACGAATCAGAAATAACAATAGTTACCACTTATTGAGTACTTGTGTGGCAGGGGCTTTTCTAAGCATTTATACCTGTTAGCTCATTTAATTCCTGTAACACCCATCTGAGGCAGATATCCTTATATCCCCCTTTTACTGCCCAGGAAATTGAGTCACTTGCTCACAGCCACAAAGCTAGCATGCCACATGGCCTGCACTTGGACTCAGGCCTGTCTAGCTCCAAAATTGTACATAGAACTATTGTGCATAACCACATCCCAAATAAGATAGCAGCGTACGAGAGTGTACTGATTACACCGTGTGAAATAATTGGTCATATTGCTTTTACTTAATGCTTGGTTTGAATGTCATACATGCAGATAGGGAGAGCTTTCATTTGAATGTGCTTTGGGAGAGAAAGGAGAAGATGAGATTATTGCAGGGAAGCATTGGAAGGTGGGGGTCCAAAATGGGGCAGCAGATGTGGTGGGGAAATGGAAATATGTGTGAAGGAGCTAAATCTTGTGTACCACATTTTTTTGGGGGGGAGGGGGCGGCTAGCGCTGACCTTTGCTTAGAAACTAGCTAGGAAATAGAAGCTTTCGTTCAGGATGAATTATCTTTAGGGCATAAGGCAGAGGAGCACCTCTTGGCTCTGTCTTCCTATTGATCTGTCCTGGATAGTCTGAAATAAAGAGGAAGTGGAAGAGGCAAGAGGTGGCCTCAGTGACTTAGAACACGGGCATCTCAATGATGAGATGTTGCCTCTCCGGGCTTCGGAAAGAATCCCTCTCTGTGGATCTGGGAGTAAACTTCTGCTGGTTCAATTTCTAGACAGATGCTGACAGAGCAGATTTGGGGAGACAAATGACATCTATGCTTTAAATTCTAGGGACTGTGTAGGAGCCACTGGTAGCCAGCACTCAGGCTAGGTACGTATGATACCAAAACCAACCATCAGTTCAGTGCATCCCTTGGGCTGGGCAACTGGCTGATTGACTAAATTGGAACCTCTCACTATGACTTTGGTGCTATGTAGTAGAACAGGAAATGGAAGTGAGATGATGTCTCAAAGTATCTAATGGAGAAAAGAAAAAGTATGGTGTAATAGGGAGCATCCCAGACTGGAAGTCAGGAGACAGGGTGGGTGTTCAGGCTCTGATGGATTGTGTGGCCCTGGGCAGAGGGAGCCTCTCCCTGGATCTTCACCAGGAAGTGAGAGGCCTTGTAGGTATCACATTTTATAGTTTAAAGATATAGGTCAGATGACTTATTACTTTTTTTTTTTTCTTTAAAAGAAGTGTCAGGATGTATTGAGGGTTTTTTCCCCCCTGAATTTCTCATTATTTATGGATTGTTACAGAGGTCCTGAAAGCTTTTTTAAAAAAATTCTTAATTATTTTTAGAGCAGTTTTAGGTTCACAGCAAAATTAAGAGGAATGTACAGAGGTTGTCCATATACCAGCCCCCCACCCCCACTGCTGCCAAACATGTGCAACCTCCCCCCATTGTTAACATCCTCCACGGAGTGGTCCTTTTGCCACAATTGGTGGACCTACAATTGACATGTCATTATCACCCATAGTTCACATGAGGGTTCATTCTTGCTGTTGTACATTCCACGAGTGTGGACAAATGTGTCCATCATTATGGTATCATACAGAGTGGTTTCACTGGCCTAAAAATCCTCCATGCTCCACCTGTTCATTCCTTCCCCACAACGCCTTCCAACCACTGATCTTTTTACTGTCTCCATAGTTTTGCCTTTTCCAGAATGTCACATAATTGAAATGATACAGTAAGTAGCCTTTTCAGACCAACTTCCTGAAAGTGTTCTTAAAGAACACCCTATTACAGATGCAAACAGCATCTGAGCTCCCCTTGCTTTTCACGAGGGCACAGAAAAGGAGACTGTCTCATTTCAGTTATTCACAGTCTCCAACCCCAGTGGCGTTCTCTGCTTCTGGGAATTTCTTGTAGCTTCCTCCAGGCTGCTCTCTCCCATCCTCTCCCTTTAAAACCTCCCACCTCTCTCTTCTTCTTTTTTTTTTTTTTAATTAATTTTTATTGGAGTAAGATTGCTTTACAATGTTGTGTTAGCCTCCATTGGACGGCAAAATGAAGCAGCCTTACACATAGAGATATCCTTTCCCTTTTGGACTTCCCTCCCATTCAGGTCACCACAGTGCATCAGGTGGAGTTCCCTGTGCTGCACAGTATGTTCCCATCAGCTGTCTATTTTATACATAGTATCAATAATGTATATATGCCAATCCCAGTCTCCCAATTCCTCCCTCCCCACCCCCTTCCCTCACCTCTCTCTTCTGAGGCAAGTCTTTATGTATTCTCTGCATTTTACCCCTACCTCTGCTTTAGGGAACTTAGTTTATTGGTTTTCCCCTTTCTCTTCTGAGTTTTTAACCTCTCTGTCTTCACCTGTTCCTTCCTATAAATGTCTCAAAATGTTCTTATTTAAAAAAAAATGGGAGTGTAAGTAAAAAATGCTCACCTTGCAGTTAACTTCTGCCTTCAGTTTCAGCGTAGATAACACTACTTTCAGAAAGTGTCCTCTGATCCCACAGACCAAGGTTTCTCCTGCGTGCTTCTTCATCATCCTGCATTTCCCCGCTCATAGATGGAATCTCACAGTAGTGTAATAGTGGTCTGCCTTCCCGACTAGGCTGTGAGCTCCATGAGCACAGGGATTTTATCTTTTTAGTTATTATTTGTTGTATTTCCACCCTCCAGAAGAAATCCTGACACATGGAAGAACTTTTAAATGATTTGTGAATGAATTAACAAATGGGTTAAGCAAGGAGGAAGAGATACAGACTTTTTCTCTAATAGTGCTCACATGTTTTACCCTGTGGTACTCTATCTTACTGCCACTTCCACGCCAAAGGAATTGTATTTGTATCTTCAATCTGATTGCTTTGACTGGGAAAATATAATGGTGAGTGCTTTAATTAGTTGACATCAGGTGGGAGAGGAAGGTACTGCTAGCTTTTTTTTTTTTTGAAAGGGAAATATCCATTATAGGTTGTAAACATCTTTTTATAAAAATCAGTCATTTAAAAAAGATAAAAATTAAAAGAGATGAGATTTAGATGCAAAAACTGTTCACAAGTCTGGTGCCTTATCTAAAACTTTTGGAAGCAGAAATCAGACCAAATTCACAGGTGATTTTCTTCGTTAGATTTTTTTGTGTGTTTTCTACTTCTGGTTCAGTGAGAATTTTGACAGTGATTGTTTACTTGGAGACATTTTATGCTTCTCAGTAGAACTATATAGAGAAATATTATATGGAAAGTGAGGGATTTTCAGTGTGACATTATATAAGAGATGTTACTTATGGCTTCAAACTTCTGGTGACCCATTAGTTTGCACTTGTCCTCTGATAAAGGATATTGATGAGAGAGAAAGTAAATTCTCATTATGGCAATGTTAACAAGGACATAAGTAATGGAGTAAACTTCATCAAAAATTTGCAGTGTGCCAGGCACTGTTCAAAGCTTTCTACATACATTAGCTCATTTAATCATACCACATTTTGAGGTAGGTATCATTATTATACTAACTTTACAGATGAGGAATTGAGGTGGAAGTGAGGTGGGAAGACTTCTCACAGATAGTAAGTGATATAGTCCAGGTCCAGTGTCTCTTTTATAACCACTACATCACTACATTCTACCTACTTTCAATATGGATGGGGGCTGAAGACAGATTGCAGGTTTAATATGTAAAGTGCCTCTATCCCACATGTAGATTTTAAAATTTGATCCTGGAGTTCAATAAACTATAAGGAAAATAGTAAATTTAAGTGATAATAGGCATGTAAGATGTATTACATTAAGTTTCTGTTTTTCCAGGCTGACTGGATACATTTTGAGTATTTGAGGTATTGCTATATTCTAGACAACTGAGCACCATCTTTGGACAGCTTAGTTTTTTAACATTTTATTTTGAAATAATTGTGGAGCCACAGGAAGTCGCATGGAAATGTAGAAGGAGGTCCTGTGCACCCTTCACCAAGCATCCCCCATTGTTAAGATCTTACATAAGACATTATAGTACGATATTAAAACTAGGAAATTGACATTGTACAATTCTATTGTCACCAGTTACACATGTGCTCGTTGTGTGTATGTGTGTGTGTGTGTAATTCTATGTAGTAACCGCAACCATAATTAACTGCTTTACCATCACCATAAGGGTCCTGTCTGCTGTTGCTTTATAGTCAATCCTCTATCCCTAATACCAGGCAGCCCCTAATCTGTTCTTCATTTTATAATTATGTTATTGCACAGTTGTCATAAGAATGGAATTATATACTATGTAACATTTGGCTTTTCCCTTTCAGCATAAGTCCTTGGAGATGCATCCAAGTTGTTGCGTCTACCTACTGTTCTTTTTTCCTGTGGAGAAGTATATTCCATGGTGCGTATTGAAGGACATTTGGTCATTTCCAGTTTTTGGCTATTATGAATAAGGCCACTATGAACATTTATCTACAGGATTTTGTGTAAATATAAATTTTCTTTTCTTTGGAATAAATGCCAAAGGATGCAGTTGCTGGTTTATACAGTAGTTGCACGGTTAGTTCTTTTGAGAAACTGTCAAACTGCCTCCCAGAGTGGCTGTACCATTTTACGTTCCCACCAGAAACATATGAGTGATCCAATTTCTCTGCATCCTTGCCAGCATTTGGTGTTATCACTATTTTTAATTTTAGGCATTCTGATAGATGTGTAGTGATATGTTGTTGTGGTTTTAATTTGCATTTCCCTGATTGCAAACTATGTAAACATCTTTTCATGTGCTTATTTGCCATCTTATATCCTCTTCAATCAAGTGTATCTTTGTGTCTTTTAATTGGATTGTTTGAATTTTTTACTGTTCAATTTTGTTAGTTCTTTATATTAGATTCTAAGCTTTTGCTAGATATGTGGTTTGCAAACATTTTCTCCCAGTCTGTAGCTTGGCTTTTCATTCTGCCACATAGACTTTAACAAAGCAGAAGTTTTACATTTTCATGAGGTCAAATTCACCATTTTTTCCCTTTTATGGGATGATTTTGGTGTCAAAGTCCTAGGTCCTGAAGACTTTTTATGATTTTTTTTGCTTAGTCCTAGGTCCTGAAGATTTTCTATGATTTTTTTTTTCTGGAAGTTTTACAGTTTTGTATTTTACATTTTAGTCCAAGACTGTTTCTCTTCCATTGAATTGATTTTGATCCTTTGTCAAAAAATAATTGGGCATATTTCTGTGGGTCTATTTCTGGGTTCGTAGTTCTGTTCCATTGCTCCATTGTCTAACCCTCTACCAATGTAATATGGTCTGATTATTGTAGCTATATAGTAAGTCAATATTGGGAAAATGATTCCTCCCACTTTATTCTTTTTAAAAATTGTTTCGGCTGTTCTGGGACCTTTCTCTTTCCATATAAATTTTAGCATAAGCTTGTTGATGTCTACAAAAATCCTTGCTGAGATTTTTATAGGAATTGCATTATGTCTATAGATTCAATTCAGTTAAGGAGAATTGACATCTTTTTAGTATGTTGTGTCTTCCAATCCATGAACACAGCTATTTTTCCATGTATTTTAGATCTTTGATTTCTTTCTAAGCGTTTGTGATTTTTATCGTGCAGATACTGCTTTTGTTAGATTTATACCTATTTCATTTTCTTTAGAAAATTTGTAAATGGTTTTGAGTTTCAGGTTTCAGTTTATACTTATTTGTTGTCAGCATGTAGAAATGTAATTGATTTCTATGTGTTGATATTGCGTCCTGTGACCTTACTGAAATCATTTATTAGTTCTAGGAGTTATTCATGTAGATTCTTTTGGATTTTCTACATAAATTATGTCATTTGCAAATAGAGATGGTTTTATTTCTTTTTTTTCCCAATCTGTATGCTTTTTTTTTTCTTTTTCTTACCTTATTGCAGTGACTAGAACATCCAGCACTATTTTAAATAAATTTATTTATTTATTTTATTTTATTTTATTGGCTGTGTTGGGTCTTCGTTGCTGCACACGGACTTTCTCTAGTTGCAGTGAGTGGGGGCTACCCTTCATTTTGTGGTGCGTGGGCTTCTCATTGCAGGGGCCTCTCTTGTTGCAGAGCACAGGCTCTAGGCACGTGGGCTTCAGTAGTTGCGGCACATGGGCTCAATAGTTGTGGCTCATGGGCTCTAGAGTGCAGGCTCAATAGTTGTGGCGCACGGGCTTAGTTGCTCCGTGGCATGTGGTATCTTCCTGGGGCAGGGATCGAACCTGTGTGCCCTGCATTGGCAGGCAGATTCTTACCCACTGTGCCACCTAGGAAGTCCCAGCACTATTTTAAATACAATTGCTTTGAATTGACTATTTTGGTGAGAGTGGACATTCTTGCCCTGTTCCCAGTCTTACAGAGAGAGCATTTAGTCTTTTACCATTAGGTATGATGTTAGCTATTGGCCTTTTGGAAATGCTCTTTGTGAACAATGGCCAGAATGTAAGAGTTGGTTCCCTGAATCTAGCATTAAACATGGCTTATGATGAAGGCAAGACACATGATTCAATCTGTGTAGAATAGGAAAAGTTTCTCTCTATTCCTAGTGTGCCTATTTTGTTTTTTAAATCATGAATGAGCATTGAATTTTGTTAAATATTTTTTCTCTGTCAATCGGTATGATCATTTGATTTTTCTTTTTTAGCCTGCTGATATGGTAGATTTCATTGATTTATTTTTGGATATTGAATCAGCCTGCATTATCTGGAATAATTCCCGCTTGTTCATTGTATATTATTCTTTTGATATACTGTTGGATTTAATTTACGATTGGCTCTCCATATCCTCAGGTTCTGCATCTGTAGATACAACTAACCATGGATCAAAAAAAAAGAAAAAAAAAATTCCCAGAAAGTTCCAAAAAGCAAAACTTGATTTTGCTACTTGGTGGCAACTATTTTTCATAGCGTTTACATTATGTTAGGTATTATAAGTAATGATTTAAAGTATACCAGAGGATGTGCATAGATTATATGCAAATACTATGGTATGTCATTTTATATACAGAACTTGAACATCTGAGGATTTCTGGAACCAATTCCTTATAAATGCTGAGGGACAGCTGTACTAATAGTTTATTAGGATTTTGGTGTCCAAGTTTACAACAGATATTAGTCTGTAGTTTTCTTTTTATGACATGTTGTCTGTTTTTGGTAGCAGGGTAATACTGGCTTCATAAAATAAGTTGGGAAAGGTTCTTTCCTCTTCGATTTTCTGGAGGAGATTGTGTTAAATTGGTGTTATTTCTTTAAATGTTTGCTAAAATTCCAAGAGAAACCACTGTAACCTGGTGATTTCTTTTTCAGGAGTTTTAACATTTTGAGTCCAAGTTCTTTTTAGTGATTATAGGATTATTCTGGTATCCTATTTCAAATTGCATCTTTTTGGTAGTTTGTGGTTTTTGAAGAATCGGTCCATTTCTTTCACATTGTCAAATTTATGAGAATAAAGTTGTTTCATAGTACTTTTAATGACTTTAAAAGTACTTTTAATAGTATCCTCTTAATGGCTGCAGGATTGGCTGTTGATATTCGGTTTCATTTCTGTGTTTTCTCTCTTCTCACTGAAAACTCCTGACCACTGAGCAGCATCTTTGGGCAGTTTGGGTAGTTTTGGTTTTTTTTTTTTCTCTCCCTGCACAGGCCTTAATTCGAAGTCGACACGTGATTTTTTAAAATTGGTAAAAGGCAACTCCTGGAATTAAAATAAGAGAAAAAGATTGGGAGTCTTGATTGCTGACTCCTCTACCCCGAGTCCACCTTCCCTTACAGAGTGCAATGGGAAAACCATTGCCATAGAACATGCGTTACATGTTGTTTGTATGATACGGTTCCAAGAGAATATCATCATCACTGAAACGATGCTGAACAAGATTAAATTCCTTTTCATTAAACCCTGACGGACTTCAGGATTGTGTTATGTCCAGGATGATCATGATGAACAATGATCACCGTGTTTTATAAAGAGGAGAAAGTATAGATGATTTGACAGACTCTGTACTGACTCTACTGTATACTTACTATACTACCTGGTTACCATCTGCAGCCGTCTTGCCCCTTGACACTGTAATACCTTTGGTTATGAAAGCTCAAAGCTCTTTTCTGATATCTGCTCATTTCTAGGCTTTGTACTCTTTGTGGTCTGGATCTTGCATCGAAAAGTTATACCCTATCCCACCTAAATTTTCTTGTTAAGGAAAATTGTCCAAAATTTGGAAACAAGGCAAAGAGTGGGCAGCATGTCCTTTTAACATCCTAGTGGAGTATTTTTTACAGGTCTTCTCAGTAATTTATTTAATCATCTAGGGCAGAGGTTGGCAAACTTTTCCTTAAAGGGTCAGATAGTAAATATTTTAAACTTACAGAACATATGATCTCTGTTACAACTACACAACTCTGATGTTGTAGCTTAAAAGCAGCCATAGAAAATATTTGAACAAATGAACGTGGCTGTGTTCCAAAAAAGCTTTATAGGCACACCTTGTTTTATTGTGCTTCACTTTATTATGCTTTGCAGATACTGCATTTTTACACATTGAAGGTTTGTGGAAACCCTGCATCGAGCAAGCCTATCAGCACAATTTTTCTAACATTTGCTCGCTATTCTCACAATATTTCAAGCTTTTTCATTATAATTATATTTGTTATGATGATCTGTCATCAGTGGTCTTTGATGTTACTATTGCAAAAAATTACAACTTGCTGAAAGCTCAGATGATGGCTAGTGTTTTTTAGCAATAAGGTATTTTTAAATTAATGTATGTACATTGCTTTTCAGACATAATGCTATTGCACACTTAATAGACTATGGTACAGTGTTAACATAAGTTTTATGTGCACTGGGAAACCAAAAAAATTAATGAGACTCATTTTATTGCGATATTCACTTTATTGCAGTGTTCTGGAACCAAACTGGCAACATCTCAGAGGTTTGCCTGTATTTATAAAATCAAGTGGCTAGCCTGCAGGCCACTTTTGTCAACCCTCCAAAGGGGGAATACCTTTTTTGACTTACTGTTTGCTATGATTCAGAGCCCAGACTGAAATTAATGTTAGCCTCTGAATTTTTTACCTAGTAGAAATACAAATGATTTATATCCTTAGGTTATGCAATTTTTGTCCTGTAGGATACTAATTAGTGTTGTATCTAATCTAAAAATGTTATCCTAATATTCTCTTTCACATGGTATAGACACTCAACTCCCCAATGCTCCTGGAACCAGCTGTCCGTTCTACTGGTCCCCTCATCAATGAGGTGAATAAGTCATCGACTTGTGTTTTATGAGAATTAAAAAAACTTTTTGAAAAGAATACTTTCACATCCCATACACAAGGTTCACCCTATTGGAGTGATTTTCTCTTCCCCTACAAGGTGACATGCAACAGAGATCTAATAATATTTTATCAGCATTTGCTAAATATCTGAGGAGATGTTTCAAGATGGGGAGTTATTGCAGAGCATGTGGTCTCTTATCTGTTCTTTTCTCCCTCTCTCTCTCTTCCTCCCATTTCTCTTTCTCATTTCCTCCTTCTTGGAATACTGACCGCTTCTTTCCTCTCTCTAATGTTAATTCTCTCTTTTCTACAGAGTAGCTCAGTTGAATGAAGCCCTGTAAGCTAACACGATCTTTTTTAATTATAGAGCTGTGAGGTTATATTTTTTTTCTCCTGCTACATAAAGAAATTGCTTTTTGATATAAACCCTTGATTAATTTGTGTTTTTTTTAACCTCTTTATTGGAAAATAATTGCTTTACATTCTTGTACCAGCTTTTGAGGTACACCAAAGTGAATCAGCTGTATTTATACATATATCTCCATATTCCCTCCCTGCCGCGACTCCCTCCCTCTCTCCCTTTCCTGGCCCACTAAGGCATCACCCATCATCAAGTTGATCTCCCTTTGTTATACAGCAACTTCACACTAGCTATCTATTTTACAGTTGGTAGTGTATATGCTACTCTCTCACTTCATCCCAGCTTCCCCTTCTCCCCCGCCCCCCCAACCCCGTGTCCTCCAGTCCATTCTCTGCATCTGCATCCTTATTCTTGCCCTGTCACTGGGTTCATCAGTACCACTTTTTTTTTTAGATTCCGTATATATGAGTTAGCGTACAGTATTTGTTTTTCTCTTTCTGGCTTACTTCACTCTGTATGACAGACTCTAGGTCTATCCATCTCATTACATATAGCTCCATTTCATTCCTTTTTATGGCTGAGTAATATTCCATTGTCTATATGTGTCACATCTTCTTTATCCATTCATCTATTGATGGGCATTTAGGTTGCTTCCATGTCCTGGCTATTGTAAATAGTGCTGCAATAAACATTATGGTACATGTTTCTTTTGGGATTATGGTTTTCTCTGGATATATGCCCAGTAGTGGGATTACTGGATCATATGGTAGTTCTATTTTTAGTTTTTTGAGGAACCTCCAAAGTGTTTTCCATAGTGGCTGTACCAACTTACATTCCCACCAACAGTGCAGGAGAGTTCCCTTTTCTCCACACCCTCTCTAACATTTGTTGTTTCTAAACCTTTTGATGATGGCCATTCTGACTGATGTGAGGTGATACCTCATTGTGGCATGGCCATTCTGACCGATGTGAGATGATACCTCATTGTGGCTTTGACTTGCATTTCTCTAATGATTAGTGATGTTGAGTATGTTTTCATGTGTTTGTTGGCCATCTGTATGTCTTCTGTGGAGAAATGTCTATTTAGGTCTTCTGCCCATTTGTGGATTGGGTTTTTTGCTTTTTTGGTATTAAGCTGCATGAGCTGCTTGTATATTTTGAAGATTAATCCTTTGTCCGTTGCTTCGTTGGCAAGTATTTTCTCCCATTCTAAGGGTTGTCTTCCTGTCTTGTTTATGGTTTCTTTTGCTGTGCAAAAGTTTTTAAGTTTCATTAGATCCCATTTGTTTATTCTTTTTTTTGTGTGTGATTTTTAAAAATTTTTATTGGAGTACAGATGCTTTACAATGTTGTGTTAGTTTCTACTGTACAGCAAAGTGAGTCATATATACGTATACATATATCCCCTCTTTTTTGGATTTCCTTTCCATTTAGGTCACCTCAGAGCATTGAGTAGAGATCCCTGTGCTATACAGTAGGTTCTCATTAGTTTTCTATTTTATACATAGTATCAATAGTGTATATATGTCAAACCCAATCTCCCAATTCATCCCACCTTCCCCTTTCCCCATTTGTATCCATATGTTTGTTTGTCTATGTCTGTGCCTCTATTTCTGCTTTGTAAATAAGATCATCTATACCAAATTTCTCAGATTCCACGTATCAGCATTAATATATGATATTTGTTTTTCTCTTTCTGACTTACTTCACTCTGTATGACACTCTCTACATCCATCCATGTCTCTACAAATGACCCAATTTCGTTCATTTTTATGGCTAATATGCCATTGTATATATGTACCATATCTTCTTTACCCATTCCTCTGTTGATGGACATTTAGGTTGCTTTCATGTCCTGGCTATTGTAAATAATGCTGCAATGAACATTGGGGTGCATGTGCCTTTTTTAAAAAATTTTTATTTATTTATTTATTATATTTTGGGGGTTACACCAAGTTCAGTCATCTGTTTTTATACACATATCCCTGTATTCCTGTCCTCCCTCGACTCCCCACCCACCCTCCCTAGAGTCCCCCCCCACTCTCACCGTCCCAGTCCTCTAAGGCATCTTCCATCCTCGAGTTGAACTCCATTTGTTATACAACAACTTTCCACTGGCTATCTGCTTTACAGTTGGTAGTATATATATGTCTGTGCTACTCTCTCGCTTTGTCTCAGCTTCTCCTTCATCCCCCACCCCCTCCCAAACCTCGAGTTCTCCAGTCCATTCTCTGCATCTGCGTCCTTGTTCTTGTCACTGAGTTCATCAGTACCATTTTTAGATTCCATATATGTGAGTTAGCATACAATATTTGTCTTTCTCTTTCTGACTTACTTCACTCTGTATGACAGACTCTAGGTCTATCCACCTCATGACATATAGCTCCATCTCATCCCTTTTTATGGCTGAGTAATATTCCATTGTATATATATGCCACATCTTCTTTTTTTTTTTTTTTTTTTTTTTTTTTCATTTTATTTTATTTTATTTTTTTTTGGGGGTACACCAGGTTCAATAAATTGTTTTTTTTTACACATATCCCCATATTCCCTCCCTTCCTTGACGCCCCCCCCTCGATTCCCCCCCACCCTCCCTGCCCCAGTCCTCTAAGGCATCTTCCATCCTCGAGTTGGACTCCCTTTGTTATACAACAACTTCCCACTGACTATTTTACAGGTGGTAGTATATATATGTCTGTACTACTCTCCCGCTTCTTCTCAGTTTCCCCTTCACCCCCCGCCCCCTCCCATACCTCGAGTTCTCCAGTCCATTCTCTGTATCTGCTTCCCTGTTCTTGTCACTGAGTTCATCAGTACCATTTTTATATTCCGTATATGTGAGTTAGCATACAATATTTGTCTTTCTCTTTCTGACTTACTTCACTCTGTATGACAGACTCTAGGTCTATCCACCTCATGACATATAGCTCCATCTCATCCCTTTTTATGGCTGAGTAATATTCCATTGTATATATATGCCACATCTTCTTTATCCATTCATTTGTTGGTGGGCATTTAGGTTGCTTCCATGTCCTGGCTATTGTAAATAGTGCTGCAATAAACATTATGGTACATGTTTCTTTTGGGATTATGGTTTTCTCTGGGTATATGCCCAGTAGTGGGATTACTGGATCATATGGTAGTTCTATTTGTAGTTTTTTAAGGAACCTCCAAATTGTTTTCCATAGTGGCTGTACCAACTTACATTCCCACCAACAGTGCAGGAGAGTTCCCTTTTGTCCACACCCTCTCCAACATTTGTTGTTTCCAGATTTTGTGATGATGGCCATTCTGATCGGTGTAAGGTGGTACCTCATTGTGGCTTTGACTTGCATTTCTCTGATGATGAGTGATGTTGAGCATCTTTTCATGTGTGTGTTGGCCATCTGTATGTCTTCTTTGGAGAAATGTCTATTTAGGTCTTCCGCCCATTTGTGAATTGGGTTATTTGCTTTTTTGGTATTAAGCTGCAGGAGCTGCTTGTATATTTTGGAGGTTAATCCTTGTCCGTTGTTTCATAGGCCACTATTTTTTCCCATTCTGAGGGTTGCCTTCTAGTCTTGTTTATGGTTTCTTTCGCTGTGCAAAAGCTTTTAAGTTTCATGAGGTCCCATTTGTTTATTCTTGATTTTATTTCTATGATTCTAGGAGGTGGGTCAAAAAGGATCTTGCTTTGATGGATGTCATAGAGTGTTGTGCCTATGTTTTCCTCTAGGAGTTTGATAGTGTCTGGCCTTACATGTAGGTCTTTAATCCATTTGGAGTTTCTTTTTGTGTATGGTGTTAGGAAGTGTTCTACTTTCATTCTTTTCCATGTTGCTGTCCAGTTTTCCCAGCACCGCTTATTGAAGAGACTGTCTTTTTTCCATTGAATATTCTTGCCTCCTTTGTCAAAGATAAGGTGCCCATATGTGCTTGGGTTTACCTCTGAGTTCTCTATTCTGTTCCATTGATCTTCCTTTCTGTTTTTGTGCCAGTACCATACTGTCTTGATCACTGTGGCCTTGTAGTATAGTTTGAAGTCAGGAAGCCTAATTCCACCAACTCCGTCTTTCCTTCTCAAGATTGCTTTGGCTATTCGGGGTCTTTTGCGTTTCCATACAAATCGTAAGATTTCTTGCTCTAGTTCTGTGAAAAATGCCATTGGTAATTTGATCGGGATTGCATTGAATCTGTAAATTGCTTTGGGTAGTACAGTCATTTTCACAATGTTGATTCTTCCAATCCAAGAACATGGTATGTCTCTCCATCTGTTTGTGTCGTCTTTGATTTCTTTCATCAGTGTCTTATAGTTTTCTGCATACAGATCTTTTGCCTCCTTAGGCAGGTTTATTCCTAGGTATTTTATTCCTTTTGCTGCAGTGGTAAATGGGATTGTTTCCTTAATTTCTCTTTCTGCTTTTTCATTGTTAGTGTATAGGAATGCAAGAGATTTCTGTGCATTAATTTTGTATCCTGCTAAATTCATCCTTTACTAAATTCATCAATTAGTGCTAGCAGTTTTCTGGTAGAGTCTTTATGGTTTTCTATATATAATATCATGTCATCTGCAAAGAGTGACAATTTTACTTCTTTTCCAATTTGGATTACTTTTGTTTCATTTTGTTCTCTGATTGCTGTGGCTAACACTTCCAAAACTATGTTGAATAATAGAGAGAGTGGGCATCTTTGTCTTGTTCCTGTTCTTAGAGGGAATTCTTTCAGTTTTTCACCATTGAGAACGATGTTGGCTTTTGGTTTTTCATATATGGCTTTTATTATGTTGAGGTAATTTCCTTCTATGCCCATTTTCTGGAGAGTTTTTATCAGAAATGGATGTTGAATTTTGTCAAAAGCTTTTCCCATATCTATTGAGATGATCATATGGTTTTTATCCTTCACATTGTTGATATGATGTATCACATTGATTGATTTGCATATATTGAAGAATCCTTGCATCCCAGGGATAAACCCCACTTGATCATGGTGTATGATCTTTTGAATGTGCTGTTGGATTCTGTTAGCTAATATTTTGTTGAGGATTTTTGCATCTATATTCATCAGTGATATTGGCCTGTAATTTTCTTTTTTTGTGACATCTTTGCCTGGTTTTGGTATCAGGGTGATGGTGGCCTCGTAGAATGAATTTGGGAGTGTTCCTCCTTCTGCTCTATTTTGGAAGAGTTTGAGAAGGATAGGTGTTAGTTCTTCTCTAAATGTTTGATAGAATTCTCCTGTGAATCCATCTGGCCCTGGGCTTTTGTTTGTTGGGAGATTTTTAATCACAGTCTTAATTTCTGTACTTGTGATATGTCTGTTCATATTTTCTATTTCTTCCTGGTTCAGTCTTGGAAGATTATATTTTTGTAAGAATTTATCCATTTCTTCCAGGTTATCCAATTGATTGGCATATAGTTGCTTGTAGTAGTCTCTCATGATCTTTTGTATTTCTGTGGTGTCCATTGTTACTTCTCCTTTTTCATTTCTAATTCTGTTGATTTGCATCTTCTCCCTTTCTTCCTGATTAGCCTGGCTAATGGCTTATCAATTTTGTTTATCTTCTCAAAGAACCAGCTTTTAGTTTCACTGATCTTTGCTATTGTTTCCTTCCTTTCTTTTTCATTTATTTCTGCTCTGATCTTTATGATTTCTTTCCTTCTACTCGCTTTGGGGTTTCTTTGTTCTTCTTTCTCTAATTGTTTTAGGTGTAAGGTTAGATTGTTTATTCGACATTTTTCTTGTTTCTTGAGATGGGACTGTATTGCTATAAACTTCCCTCTTAGAACTGCTTTTTCTGTGTCCTATAGGTTTTGGGTTGTTGTGTTTCCATTGTCATTTGTTTCCAGATATTTTTTGATTTCCTCTTTGATTTTTTTAGTGATTTCCTAATAGCATATTGTTTAGCCTCCATATGTTTGTATTTTTTACAGTGTTTTTCCTGTAATTGATATCTAGTCTCATGGCATTGTGGTCAGAGAAGATGCTTAATATGATTTCAATTTCTTGAATTTACCAAGGCTTGATTTGTGACCCAAGATGTGATCTATCCTGTAAAATGTTCCTTGTGCACTGGAGAAGAAAATGTATTCTGTAATTTTTGGATGGAATGTCCTATAAATATCAATTAAGTTGAGATGGTCTAATGTATCATTTAAAGCTTGTGTGTCTTTATTTATTTTCTGTTTGGATGATCTGTCCATTGATGTAAGTGGGGTGTTCAAGTCTCCTACTGTTATTGTGTTACTGTTGATTTCCCCTCTGATGGCTGTTAGCATTTGCCTTATGTATTGAAGTGCTCCTATGTTGGGGGCATAGATATTTACAATTGTTATATGTTCTTGGATTGATCCCTTGATCATTATGTAGTGTGCCTCCTTGTCTCTTGTAATAGTCTTTACTTTAAAGTCTAAGTTGTCTGATATGAGTATTGCTACTCCAGCTTTCTTTTGACTTCCATGTGCATGGAATATCTTTTTCCATTCCTTCCCTTTCAGTCTATATGTGTCCCTTGGTCTGAAGTGGGTTTCTAGTAGACAGCAGATAGAAGGGTCTTGTTTTTGTATCCATTCAGCCAGTCTGTGTCTTTTGGTTGGAGCATTTAATCCATTTACATTTAAGGTGATTATTGACATGTGTGTTCCAATTACCATTTTCTTAATTGTTTTGGGTTTGTATTTGTAGGTGTTTTCCTTCTCTTGTGTTTCCTACTTAGAAAAGTTCCTTTAGCACTTGTTGTAAGGCTGGTTTAGTGGTGCTGAATTCTCTTAACTTTTGCTTGCCTGTAAAGCTTTTGATTTCTCCCTCAAATCTGAATGAGATTCTTGCTGGGTAGAGTATTCTTGGCTGTAGGTTTTTCTCTTTCAGAACTTTCAGTATACCCTGCCATTGCCTTCCGGCCTGCAGAGTTTCTGCAGAAAGATCAGCTGTTTTCCTTATGGGTTTTCCCTTATATGTTATTTGTTACTTTTCTCTTGCTGCTTTTAATACTTTTTCTTTGTGTTTCATTTTCATTAGTTTGATTAATATGTGCCTCAGTGTATTTCTCCTGGGTTTTATTCTGTATGCGACTCTATGTGCTTCTTGGACTTGGTTAATTATTTCCTTTCCCATGTTGGGGAAGTTTTCCAGTATAACCTCTTCAAATATTTTCTCAGACACTTTCTTTTTTCCTTCTTCTTTGGGGTGCCTATGATTCAAATGTTGGTGTGCTTAATGTTGTCACAAAGGTCTCTGAGACTGTCTTCCATTCTTTTTATTCTTTTTTCTCTTTCTTGCTCTGTGGCAGTTATTTTCCCCATTCTATATTCCAACTCACTTATTTGTTCTTCTGCCTCAGTTGTTCTGATGTTTATACCATCTAGAGTGTTTTTTTTTTTTTTTTTTTTGGCACATGGGCTTAGTTGCTCCGTGGTATGTGGGATCTTCCTGGAGCTAGGCTTGAACCCGTGACCTCTGCATTGGCAGGTGGATTCTTAACCACTGCGCCACCTAGGAAGCCCTAGAGTGTTTTTAATTTCGGTTATTTTGTTGTCCATTACTGTTTGTTTGCTCTTTAGTTCTTCTGAGTCCTTATTAACTGTTTCTTGTATTTTCTGTATTTTGTTATTGAGATTTTGGATCATCTTTACTATCATTGCTCTGAATTCTTTTTCAGGCAATTTTCCTATTTCCTCTTCATTTATTTGGTCTTGTGGGTTTTTTTCCTGCTCCTTTGCCTGCATGGTGTTTCTTTGTTTTCTCATTTTATCTAATTTATAGGATTTGCTGTCTCCTTTCTCTATGCTGCCTAGTAGTAATTCCTCTTGTTTCTGCCCACTGCCCCCTGTGGTGGGGTTTGTCCAGTGTCTTGAGTAGGCTTCCTCATGGGGGGTGGGGTCTGGTGTCTGCTTTCTGGTGTGTGGCTCTGTGTCTTTTTTCTCTGATGAGCAGGGCCATGTCAGGTGGTGTGTTTTAGGGTATCTGTGAGGTTAATATGGCTTTAGGTAGTCTGTGTGCTGATGGGTTGGTTTTTGTTCCTGTCGTTTGTAGTTTAGTGTGAGGTTTCCAGCACTGGCAGTTGCAGACAGTCGGACAAAGCCAAGTCTTAGACTCTGACACAGGGCTCTGTGAGAGTTCTCTGCAGTTAACCTTCCCTGTGCCTGAGGACTCCCTAGTAGTCTTGCATCCTGGATTCAGTGCTCCCTCCCCAGAGCCTCCTACTTGACTTCTGATGGAGTAGTCCAGACTTCAGAGGTTGCTTGTCCTGGCAATAAAGGGGTTTAAAGAGGACTGTCCAAGCTCCAGCCTAATGACAGAGTGTTGAGTCAAACAAATACTAAGTCAAGGAAACACATACATGTATAAGACACACAAATACTGAATCCAGTAGAACATAAGGCACTAGAAAGACCTGACAGAAGAACCCCAGCTTGCCATCAGACAGTCCAAGAGAAAACCAACAGAAATTCAACCCCCCCCCCAAAAAAAACCAAAAGACAAAACAAACAAAAAAACAAGCCACACACACACAAACACAGATTCAGGGAGGTTTTTAAAGGTAAGATCAAATATAATAAAGAGTGAGAGTACCACCAGAGAGACTGAAGATTCTCAGAATGAAATCAGACAATTATATTTAGAACTAAGATAAGGACAAAACCTAATAATAAAAACCAAAGTAGTGTGTCATCTGGAGAATAAAGCAAGGAAACAGAGCAGATCGATAATATTGCTTATAAGTATATTAAGATAAAATAAACTAAAGAAGGATAGAAGACAGGGCAACAGAAGAGCATAGTGTGACTGGAAACATGAAAAGAAAAAGAAAAGAGAGAAAAAAATAGAAATGTGTAAAATGTAGAGAAGGAAAGAGGGTAGAAGACATAAAGTTAGCACTACAAAAAACTTAAATAGAAATAGAAATATGTAAAAAGTCTAAAAATAATAATAGAAGAAAAAATAGAAGAAAAGAATAAAAAGTACATTATAATATGTTAGATCCCTTAGGACTAAGATCATAATTAATTAAAAAAATAAACCACACACACAAACACATATCCAGGGAAATTTTGAGAGCTAGGATCAAATATAATAAAGAGTGAGTGTACAATCAGACAGACTGAAGTTTCCTAAAACAAAATCAGACAATTATAATCAGAACCAAGATTAAGACAAAACCTAATAATAAAAACCAAAGCAGTGTGTCATTTGGAGAATAAAGCAAGGAAACAGAGCTGAGTGATAATATTGGTTATAAGTATATTAAGATAAAAGAAACTTAAAAAGGATGAAAAACAGGGCAGCAGAAGAGTGTAGTGTGACTGGAAATATGAAAAGAAAAAGAAAGAAATAGAAATGTATAAAAGATAGAGATGAAAAGAAGGTAGGAGAGATACAGTCAGTGCTACAAAAAACTTAGCTAAAAATAGAAATATATAAAAAGGCTAAAAATGAAAATAGAATAAAAAATAGAATACAAAATATGTTATAAAACACATAGATCCCTTAGGACTAAGATCGTAATTAACAAAAAAAACCCCAAACAACAAAAGACAAAAAAACAGACTAGAACTGAACCCAGAATGGACCAGATCAATAGAATTAATAATAATATTCCTGTTTCCTTGTGGTCTCAGCTGTAAGTGTCCTTCTACCTGCCTTGGGTTTTTTGTATTACTCTGAGACCAGCAGAGCTTCCTTTATTGTTTGTCTGTAAGCACTGGTGTGTGGGGAGAGAGAGGGTACAATAGTGGCTCCTTCCCCTGGGGGTGAGTGAGCAGTGGTGCCCTGCCTGGGTCGCAGTGGCTTGGGTGGCTCAGGCCAAGAGAGTGACTCCAACTGTGGCTCCTCACCCCTGACTCCACCAGGGCGCCCTGCCTGGGTCACAGCAGCTCAGTCGGCCATGGCGGTGCCTGTTGCAGAGGGACGCTGATGGCTCAGGTGTAAACAGAATGTCTCCAGAGCTGGGCCACTCTGCGGGCTTTTGGCTCTTGGCTGCAGGCACTGTAGGCCAGCCCTTCCTGGGGGCCTTTGTTATCCCTGAGTGTGTTAGCTAGGCCCAGAGGGGTCCTTCCTTTGTCCATCGCAGGTGCAGAGAAAGAGAAGCTACACCCACGGCTCTTCCCCCCTGCTTGTGAGTCAGCAGTATGGAGCTGCCACCATGGCTGCCCAGCTTTCCGTGGTAGGCATTCTCCGCTGCGGATTTCTTCCCTCCTCTCCTCTCAGTCTGTCTCCCCACTGCCAACAATGTTTCTCACCCTGAACCAGTTCTCCAGTTCCCACATTGCAGCTCCCAGACCCCCTGTTCAGCTGTGAACTGACGTCTCAGTCTGGACACACTGAGCCATGGTGTGGATCCTCTGTGTGTTTTTCCCTCTTTCCTGTCTGCCACAGCTCAGCCGCTTCACCCTCTCTGAACAGTCCCAAATGCCTCCATTCTGACCCAGGGAAATTCCCCTTTGGAGAAGGGGTTTGCCTGTCAGAGAAGGGACGTTTCCCCAAATTCGGTGATCTCCCCTTTGTTTCAGATCCCCCTGCCTTAGGGTGTGGGACCTGTCCCTTTCCTTTCTTCTCCTGCTCTTTCTCCTTTTTTCCCCCCTCTTTCCTACCCAGTTATGTCTGGATCTTTGCAGTCCTTTCTGGTGTCTGAGGTCATTTGCTGGTGTTCAGCTGGTTCTCTGTGGGAATTATTGCATCTTTTGGTGTATTCCTGATGCATCTGTGGAGAGGGATACGTTCCACATCCTTCTACCTCACTGCCATCTTTCTTCTCAATTTGTATGCTTTTCATTTGTCTCTTTCATAACAGAAGTGTTTCAATGAACAGGTATTTGGGAGCAGAACACAGCTTTAATTGCTAATGTAATCATTCTAGCTGTAGTTGAAACAGTTTTTTTTTTTCAGCTTTAAAATTATTGTTTTCTTTTCTAAAATTTTCTTCAGTATTCTTTTATTGTTCCTATACCAGTTTTACAATGACCCACTCAATCTCTTTTCATTGTCAGTGGTCTCATGTATTATAAGATTTACAGTCATAATGTTAATTTAGTGAGAAGAAGGCATATTCACCATTTCTGGAATTCTACTCACTATGCACACGCATGAGTATTCAGAAGCAGGTAGACTCTGCTTTAGTGAGTACATTTCTTCAGATAGAATACCAGATCTTTTTTTTTTCAAGCTTTCAATGATAATTCTTAAAAAAAAATTATTCCAGGAACAGGTAATTTCTAAAACAATATTTTTATGTCCTAAGAAGTTTGAAAGTCCCCTAGTTCTGCCTGCTTGCATGAATACCAACTCTCCAGTGAAAACTCAAAGGGAGTAATGTTCTGTATTAAGGAAAAGACCTTAATAGGACAGGTTTTTAATCTATAGATTTATTTAGTTCAACTTGGGCAACTACAATGTGCTAAGGTAAATATAGCCTCAGGGACTGGAGTCAAAGCTGAATCAAGGAAATAATGTTGGTAGCTAGAAGATATTTATTACAGATATCTGAATATTGATTTGTTTCATGAAAATATTCTATTTTTATCATTGCTAATATTATGATGGCTTTATTATCTTCAGTTAAGCCTGTGTTCCTCTGATATTCTTTCCAGTGCTTTTGGTGGTAGTGGGGATGTAAAAAACAAAAACAAAAGCAGAAAGAAAAGAGACATTGATCCAGATGTTAACTCTAGTCACCTTGTCTATGAGATTTAAGTAAAATATAGACTTCCCAATATTCTGTTAGATGCTTAGCACTTGGTCATGATTTCAGCAAATTCCTATAAGTTTATAGGTGTCACTCCATTGATTGTTTCCTTTGCTGTGAAGAAGTTTTTTAGTTTGATACAATCCCACTTGTCTATTTTTGTTTTTGTTGCTTGTGCTTTTGGGGTCTCATCCAAAAAATCATTGCCCAAGCCAAACTGAGGGAACATTTTTTCTATGTTGTCTTCCAGGAGTTTTACTGTTCTAGGTCTTATGTTCAAGTCTTTAATCCATTTTGAGTTGATTTTTATATGTGTTGTGGGATACAAATACCATTTAATTCTTCTGCAGTTTTTTCAATACCATTTACTGAACACTTATTCCTTCTTGTGTGTTTTTGGTAACCTTGTTGAAGATCAAGAATTTATTTCTGGCTGTGGATTTATTTCTGAGCTCTGTATTCTGTTCTATTGGTCTATGCCATGGTCTGAATGTTTGTATCCCTTGCTAAATCCATATGTTGAAATCCTAACACACAAATGATGGTATTAGGAGTAACACCTAAAGTGCTAAAGTCATGGTGGTGGAGCCCCCATCATGGGATTAGTGTTTTAAAAAAGAGCCTCCATGGAGCTCCTTAGCCCCTTTTGCCATGTGAGGACACAACGAGAAGGTAGCGACTATGAACAAGGAAGAAAGACTTCACCAAGAGATGACCATGCTGGCCATGAAAATATTTATATTTCTCTTAAAATGTTTTGAATTATTTTAGGGGCTCATGGAATACCTTCATTTCTTTTAAGAAAAACAGAAGGAATATTTTAATATACAATATTAATATATGAATGTTTGTCTTTATACTGACACAGTCATAAATTATAACTTATGAAAGGCAAAAGTATCTCAGGCCCACCAAAGTCACACTGTGGTCCCACTTAGACGCACTCATTAATTACAACGGCCTTTTTACCCTCAAAAGTAATCACCATCTTAATTTTTATTGTAATTCCTCATTGCATTCCTTTACAATTTTATCACTCCAGTGTACATCCCTAAATACTAGTTTTATCTTGTTTTTAAACATTTTGGATTTAAATTTCTTTTCTTCTATAGGTCATTATTTCATCCCTTTCTTTGCCTTAAGATCTGTTGAAGAGAGAGAGTCCTGTGACCTGTAGTTTTCCACTTTCTGGCTCTTGCTTATTGCATCTCAAGGGGCAGTTGAGTTTTCCTTTGTCCTCTATATTTTCTGCAAATGGTCAGTGAATCCAGAGGCTTGATCATACTCAAGTTTAATCCCTTTAGCAATGTTAAGTATGTGGCCTGGCGTTGCTTCTCAGGAGGCTCATCACGTCAGGTTGTCTTCCTTTTTGTAATTTTAGAAGCCACTGGTGCTCAATTCTACCAACTCTTATGTTAATATTTCTAGAGTTAATTTGGTTTGCTGCAGCTCATTATCCATAGATTCCTCAGGAAGGAATCATGGGCACATTGTTCTCTGAGTTCCTAACTTAACCTTTTGTCTGTGCCTTTTTATACTTGGAAAGTAGTTTTTCTGGATATAAAATTCCTAGTTCATGTGTTTTTTCCTCAGGTATTGTGGTGGTTAATTTCAGTGTCAGTTTAGCTGGGCCATGGTGCCCATTTATGCTGTCAAATATTATTCTGGATGATTTACATCAGTGGACTTTGAGTGAAGCAGATTGTTCTCAATAATGTGGGTAGACCTCACCCAGTCAGTTGAAGGCTTGAATAGAACAAAAGACTGACATCCTCCAAGTGAGAGGAAATTCTCCACTACTTGAATTATAGTATTCTCTCTTTCCTTTCCTCCAGACTAATAGCTTTTGGACTTGAACTGCAAATTGACTTCTCCCTGTTTTCCAACCTGCAAGTCCGGAGTTTGGACTTGTCAGCCTCCATAATTGCAAGAGCCATTTCCTTAAAATACACTCTCTTTCTCCCTCTCTCTTTCTCTCCAAATCCTATTGGTTCTGTTTCTCTGGAGAACCTTGACCAGTACAAGTATCTTAAATATATTACTTCAGTTTATTTTAGAATAAAGTTTGATGTTGAAATGTCTGATGAAAATCTAATTTTTTTCCCTTATGAATAATTTTCTCCTTTTCCCAGATGCCCAAAGGAATTTCTTTAAAGCCCAGGACTCAGGGCTTATACATGTTTTGTTAGATTTATACATAAGTATTTAATTTTAGGGAGCAATCGTAAATGGTATTGCTTTTATTTTTTAACATTTAAAATTTTTTTATTCAATTATTTCAATTCAATTCAATATCTAAATACATAATACATTTAGAAAGGACTAGAGGATAACTTTCTGGGGTAAACATGATATTTTATATTTTGATTAAGGTGACATTGTCAGAACTCACTAAACACTATACATTAGATCTGTGCACTGTATCATACATAAAGGTTATATTGATTATAAAAAATATAAATGTATGGAGTTGGTTGGGAAAACTCAAAGGAATGAAGAGTTTTATCCTGTAGAATAAAGAGTAGGAGACAAGTAGTGTGTTTCAGAACCCTAAGAAAGACCAACATTTGACAGGTAAAGTAATTACAGCCCATAAAGGAGACATCAGAGTATTATTATGCACAAATGTATGAGAACCAGAAGCATCTCTACTGATTCACTTCCAGTTCGTGTGTTTATCTCTGGTCTTTCTCTGGAATAATTCCCATTAACAGCAGCCACAACTTCCACATGGAATGGAATGTGGAATCAGCAGGTATCAGCTTTTCCTGTTGTATATCACTGCCAAATTACAAAATGTCACATACTCATCCCCATACTTCTGCTCCATGAATTCCATGACCACAGTGGTATTGCTTTTAAATTTTATTTTCCAATTGTAAATTGCTAATATATGGAAATATGATTAATTTTTGTTTGCTCACCCTATATGCAATACCATGCTAAACTCATTTTAGGAGATTTTGTTTGTTTTTGGTATGTTCTGTTTTTTTTCTTTTTAAACTACTCTGTAAATTCTTCCTCTGTCCTTTTGATATGTATGCAAATATTTTTAAAATTTTGTTTATTTATTTATTTAGGCTGTGTTGGGTCTTCTTGTGCATGGGCCTTCTCTAGTTGTGGTGAGCGGGGCTACTCTTTGTTGCAGTGTGTGGGCTTCTAAGTGCGGTGGCTTCTCTTTTTGCGGAGCACAGGCTCTAGGTGCGCGGTCTTCAGTAGTTGTGGCTTGCGGGCTGTAGAGCACAGGCTCAGTAGTTGTGGCACACGGACTTAGTTGCTCTGTGGCATGTGGGATCTTCCTGGACCAGGGATCAAACCTGTGTCCTCTGCATTGGCAGGCAGATTCTTAACCACTTTACCACCAGGGAAGTCCCTGTTTTTGGTATATTCTTTAGAATTTTCTACACAGACAATCATAGTATTTGTGAATAGGGAGAGTTTTACTTCTTTTTTTTAGTCTGTATGATTTTATTTCTCATTGTTTTATTTTTGTACTAGGTAGAACTTCCAGTTTGATGTTCAGTAGGGATGGTGAGGTTGGACATCATTGCCTTGCTCCCAATTTCATGGTGATGCATTCAGTCTCTTACCATTAAGTATGATGTTAGCTGTAGGTTTTTACTTTGGTGGATGCTCCTTTTTAGATTGAGGATATTTTTTCTATATCCCAATTTGCTGCAATTTTTCTTTTATAATTGGATGTTTAGTTTTGTCACGTGTTTTTCTGCATCAGTTGATATGATCATACAGTTTTCTTTTCCTTAAACTGTTAATATGGTGAATTACATTGATTGTTTCTCAAATACTGAACCATTCTTGCATTCCTGTGGTAAATTCCGAATGGTTTTGGTGTATGATTCTTTTTATGTATTGTAGGGTTCAATTTACTTTTTTTTTTTTTTTTTTGAGAATTTTTGTGTCTATGTTTATGAGATATCTTGTTCTGTAGTTTTCTTTTTATATTCTCTTTCTCTGGTTTTGGTATCAAAGGTTTTAATTTACTTTTATTGGAAAATATTAGATAGCAATCATGTCAGTTACTTATTTAAATATCTACAATAGATTTCCATTGTCTAGGAGACTAAGATGGTAATATTCTACCTTGTATCAAAATTTAAATTGTATATGCTTTACTTTGTAAACTTTCCTATTCTTATCCCTTGCTGTGCTGTTTCCTCTGCTCCCATCCTATCATATTACTGATATCCTGCTTGCAGTTCTCCAAGCATGCCAGGCTACTATGGTCTTTTAGTTTCTTCACTAGCCGTTTTCCTATCACTCGGAATATCTTATCGTAAGTCAATATGTCTAGTATCTTCTACTTTTTCTGTTCACATCACCTTCTTATAATGAACTTCCTAAAACTCCAAGTGTTGCTGATTACTCCCGCCCTCATGCCTCTGATCTTCTCTACATTGATGCCTATTGTGACACTTATTTTCCTCCCTCTACTGGTTAGTGAATACTTTGAGGGCAGAGATTTGTCTTTAATTTCCAAGTGTTTAACAAAGCCTGGTGCATAAGTAGTGTTTACTATTTATTTGCTGATTATATAAGTGAATAAATATCTTATAACTCTCAGTGTCCTCTGAGCTCATTGAGAGAATACATTATGCTTTCGTATTCCTTGCTTACTAAGGTGCTTTACAAATAATATATTTTTTGGTGTGGTGGAAAATTTTAATTTTGATGATTCAGATATTACATTATGGTCTTTATCTTGAATATTTTCAATATATAAGTTTTCAACAGATAATTATGGATGTATGTTTAGAAGAGTAAACTTAATTTATGATAATTTTAGAACTTTGGTTTCTAGACTAAGATCCTTGAATGCTAACGAGTTCAAATATAATAATGGGCATCAGTGAATTATTTTCACTACTGTAAAAAATATAACAGAAATTATATATTAACCTCAATGAGGTTGTCCAGGTTAACTGGTATATTAGATTCTTTGCTTTTGACCATAATTTTGTTAAATGGTAAGTCAGAAACTCAGAATGACAGCTATAATCATTGACTAATAAATATTAAATAATATCTAATAATTACAACTTTGAACACAAAATCTTTCAAAACATGGTACACATGGGAGGGCTATACAAGAGGTTATTTTCAGTGGAAAGGAAATTATTTTTATGAATAAATTTTGTTACATTTAGATTCCTAAGATTATATTTTCTTGTCTTGAAAGTTTACAATTGGGAAATGTCTTGATAACTGAGTGTTCTGCTGAGTTGGTTTCCAGTGAATTAGTTGAGATTACATGGTTAAATTTCCCAGGAGGAGACTAACTTCACCAATTAAGTTTCTTTAAAATATACAAACTTTCCCTGTAACTTCGTGGTGAATTGATGTTTTCTGTGAATTACTTTGACTTTCTGAAGAATTTAATGCATGAAGTTTCTCCTTCAGTAGCTCAAATTACAAAGATGAGTCGATGGCATTTCCTCTCGAGAAATTTCTGCCTTGTCTCTGAATAAGACCTCTGGATATTCTGATTGTTTCTCAGAAGCTCATTTAAATCAGTACTCTAGTTTTGTTTTAGCCTGATATGGAAAAGTTATGTATGCAGCTTTATGTAAATCTAAATTAGAGAATAATTTGAGTAACAATCATTTGGATATTTATCCAAAATATGCATACTATTTTAGAAATTTTGAAAATATAGGCTTTCCAAAAAATGTAATGACATATGCCAAAGACTCATGATCCATGACCAAGAAATCTCTTCCACAGGAAGCCAATTTTTTCCCCCTAAACATTTCATTGACTGGGGCTGCAGTATAGGGTCAGCATAAGTGGTATATTCTAGAAGGTGAGCCTTGTACAGCCTGTAAAACTGTAGTGCAGCCCCGCTCTACTCTTTTTATGCCTCTAGTCTCCTGAAGACTTTTTGCCAATATTTTAGGAAATTTTTACTTGCTTTAATTTTATTTGTGGAAACGTTCAGTTATTTAAACTTTTTAACTTGTTCAAGATCTTGATAATTACATTCTCCTTTATATGAACGTGGTGAGCACATATAAAAGAAAGACTCCTTTCCTTTAGGAAATACTCTTCCATTCTGTCTAATACAAGGCTATTATTGCTATGTATTAGTACAATACAACTCTACCTCTGACTTGGTTAATTAGCCCAAGAGTTGGAATCTGGCCCAAGACGGGCCAATCAAAGCATTCTCTTTGGTGGCTGACAATCCTAGTGACCTTGCTTTCTGCTATATTGACCAGAAAATAGAAAAAGTGAGTCGAGGGAGAGGGTGAGTCATAAATACAGCAAATGCAAAGCAGATCACACAGAGCAGAGACGGAGGGAGACAACTCAGAGTGTTGTGAACCTCTGGTTCCAGGTGCTTCTTGATGGCTGATGCATTTCTTTTCTTTGGAGTTCTGTGAGACATCCTAGAAACCTCATGATAAATCATGATTTTTACTTGTTTAAGGAGAATTCTGCAGTTCTGTGCTTCGACCTAGCCATGAGGGCCCCCAAGGCCTCACACTGAGGAAGGCTCTTCTCCAGCTATATCCCCCTCGGTCGGGTGAAGAGTCTGTGGAATCAATGGGTATGCCCACAAAGAGCCACGCTGTCTCTTGTAGACCTTGCACCAGGTACATGGAATCCTGGGATTCCTGCTCAAAAAGTCTCTAACCCACTTCCAGAATTTCTGCTGTCCTCTTTTCTGGTCCATTTTCTTGTAGGCAGGCCACACAGCCAGAGTACCTTCCCCTAGTCTCCAAGAGTGGCTGCAGGAAGGCTGCTTATGGTGGGTTATGAACTAAGTTTGAACTTACAGGTATCTATTGCTGTGTAATAAATTACCCTAAGTTGGCAGCTTAAAATAACATTTATTACCTCACAATTTCAGAGTCAGGAATCCAGGAGCAGCTAAACTGGGTCATCCTAGTTCAATCAAGATGTTAGCCAAGCTACAGTTGTGTTGGGCTTGACTGGTACTGAAAGATCCACTTCCAAGCTTATTCACATGCTATCGGTAGGCCTAATTCCTTGCCACTTGGGCCTCTCCGTAGGTTGCCTGGGTCATCTCGTGAGATGACAGCTGGCTTCTCCCAGGGCGAAAGATCTGAGAGAGAGAGAGAGAGAGAGAGAGAGAGAGAAAGACAGGGAGGCTGCAGTTTCTATAACCTAACCTTAGGAATGACATCCCATCATTTCTGCTGTATTCCATTGGTGATACAGACCAACTCTGGTACACTGTAGGAGAGGACTGTACGAGGGTACGGATGCCAGAGGCAGGGATCCTTGGGGGTCATATCCCAGAACACCTTACTCAGTCTCTCCAGCCCACTAGCTTTCTTTTAGTTCTTGAATTCACCGGTTCTGCCTCACCTCAGGGCCTCTGCACCCATGGCCTGTCCTTGGTGTGCTTTTCCTATTGTTCTCTCTTGGCTGACCCTCTCTTTTTTTGATCTCAGCTTAAATGTTACCACTTTAGAGAGACCGTCACTGATCACTCAATATACAACTGTTATCTTGTCATTTTCTATTCTATCACATTATTTTACTTCTAGGTGCCTGGCACTTAAATATATGTTGAATGAACAAGTCTTAGTGATTATATGACCTTAGGAAAAAGATAAGCTCTCTAAACCTCAGTAGTTTTATATGTGATTAATAATCCTCTACCCCCACCCACTACATAGGCTTTTGTGAGATGTTAGAATTTTCTGTAACAATTGATGAGATTATTATTGTTGGTTAACTTTTTTTTCCCCCCCTTTTTTTCCTCTGGGGCAGAAGAATTGCCCAGGAATGTATTTTCCCATTTTACTTTTCAGTTTTCTTTTATCTGCCTACATTGTAAGACTGCTTTGTTCATTTTTTCAGGTATCCATTCACTAGACTCATATTTACTGTCCTATAAATGTCTCAGAGGATTTCTTTTGAATTAAGGTTATGATTTCATGTGTGAAAAGTATTCAGTTGGGAGCAAGTTTAGTAAGGTTTATTCAAAATGTAAAATGACTTTGTGGTTTTGAATCATAACTAATCGTAGCAGTCACTGAACACGGAAGGTAGTGTGTGTGATTTTTGGAAGCTAGTTATGCGCAAAATAGCAAATACCCAAGAATCAAAGCAAACTTTTAATAATGCCCAATTGGAGTTCTGGTCATGTTTGAGCCATTCAGAGTTTAATCAGTAAAAGCCCCTTGAGTCAATAATTGCCTTCTCCTCGAATCATTGCAGGTATCTATTATGCTGCACATTATCCACATAGAAATGAACATATGGTTATTGAACACATAACGAAACAGACTTGGTTGGAGAATGTTTCCTTTAGGATGCCTTAAAACATTCTTGAGCAGAATATTATGTAGGCTGCCTGTATTCCTTCTGTTCCTGGGGTTATAGGAGGGAATTTGCTAGTCTTCTGTGTTAAGGACAGCGAATGAGAACATTGTATGAAGTTGAAAAATTCAGAATTTATTTATTTAGAGAGAACTATAGTTATCTTCCATGATGAAAATAGCAATAGATGGAATTTCTTAAAAGTTAGGAAAATATTTTTTCTCTCTTCTATAACATTTCAGGGAACTCAACTATTGGGTAGAAGCTTTCTTCAGAGTGGATCAGACCTTGATCTGAAGTTTGTTGCTGCCTTATTGTAACAACAACAACAACAACAACAAAAATACATTTGATGTGTTTAGAAAAAGAAGGGAAGAAGAGTTTTAAAACTTTTTTAAAAAAGACTAGTAGAGCAAAACCTGTGCTAACTTGAATCTGGCTCATTTCTGCTCTGAATTAACTAGATTTTCTCAGTTATACTCAACTTAAAAAGAAACAAATGAATCAAAAGCACATATAAGAAGTCACTTTATCTGAATCAAATAATTTAAATAATTGTAACATCTTATATTTTAACAACTGTGTTCAAAATGATAAGAACTTTCAGATTAGCCAGAATGCCCGTTGCCTGAACATTCTATAAAATTGGAGTATAAATATACCAAATAATTTTGTTTGCATCTATGATATATATACACACACTCATGAATGCACATACACAGTCATGTATATGTATAAAATGATGTTAAAATATGAGTTTCAATCAAGACTCTAAATTGAAAGATATTAGATATTAAAGTGGTGAAAAACAAATATATCAACTAAATAGTTATTAAAGAACCATTTTTATTATTATTAAAGAACTTTAAAAAAAAAGTGACTGATGAAACCAACTATCCTGTAGCAGTTACAAAAATAAGGCTGAAATTCAGATGGATGATTCTTAAACCTCCCTGCACCTTGAGGATATACGAAATTCAGGGGCGAGAAAATTGAAGCTGGATTTATGAAGAGGATAATTGGGGAGTCCTATTGATGTGCTAGGTTCTCCTCCTTGCCTCTAGAATGGAGATCTTGGGGGTACTGGCCCTCACCTTGAGCATGGTGAGAGGGGGTTTCAGCAGAGCCACTGGAAAGTATGGTACGTGTGGCCTGCAGGTGGGGGCATAGTGGACTGATGCGTGACTTCCATCTGAGAAGTAGAAAGGGTGAGAGATAGCTGCTAGCAAAAGCAAAGGAAAGGTAGTTGCTTTGGTTACGCTCAGTCTTGGAGTTGATGGGTAGAAGATCCACGTGTGTTTCCCATGAACTGAATATGGGCCATGGATAAAAGAGAAAGACAGACAGACAGATGTGCGCGCACGCGAACACACACACACACACACACACACACACACACAGATTGAGCGCTTAGAGCCTGCCCAAGAACACTTGGAGGAACAGTCAAACCACAGCAGAGAGAAGCTGTAGGTACAGCTGGATTCCTAGGGCTGAGAAGGAAGTCACGACCAGCAGGAAGAGAGTTGAATTCACCAACATTAAAGGAAAAACAGATAAGAGAGCCACAGCAATAGAGTTGGAAGGGGGACCAGTTTTAGATTCCTGAAGGCCCGGGAAGCCCAGAGTCAGCTGACAGCAATCAACAGTTGAGAGATGTCCATCTCCTGTCTCCTGACTCAGTAACCCTCGAGGGATCAGAAGATACAGTTTAGAAGGATGAGTAGAAATAGTACTGGGGAAAGAGAGAAGAAATCAATCATGCTCTCTTCCTCAAATACAGTTGTCCTACCTGAGGCGAGTCTGAGTAGCATCCACATATCTGCAGGAGAGAAGCTGAACTTCACATCAAGAAAGAATTTTTGATTATTACCTTGCTTAGACACATTAAATACATATTTGAGCCTTTTTTTTTGTTAGCAGCTTAAAGTGACCATAAGTGTGGCTGTTGTCTAAGAGACACTTGAGTTTTCACCCAAGGGCAGGGGAAGACGTACTTGTTGCATTTACTTGTAAAAGTATAGAAAAATGTCTGGAAGGACAAACATCCAACCGATCAAAGAGGTTACCTGTTGGAAGTAGAATTGGAGATATGGGAAATGGAGGCACTTTCATGTTTTTACGGGTATTTCCCCTCTGAAATGGTAGAATTTGAATTAATTTGACTTTTTTACATTTGCATTTTCAAAATCGAACACATTTTAAGTTCTTATGCATGTATACTTATTTAAACAAACAAACATTGTCTACATACATAGTGAGTTAGTATGTGTGATTTCAGAACTAAAGGAGTTCTATTCCTTGGTCTGTGTAATGACTATTGGAAGCCTTATTTGCTTTTTTTTTTTAAAAAAAAGTAATTGGTGTGCGTAGTGCTGAAATGTCCACAATCGGCACTTGTACTGGTGACCTCTGTTCAGGCACTCCTCCTGCTTTATGTGCTGGCATCTCTAGTTTGTACCAGAAGGACACACTGTGTCTGGCTTCACTATGAAATTCATGGAGCTCTCTGCTTGAAATAATATAAAAGACCTTTATTATTCAACCTGGGCATTCATCTATGCAACCATATCTCCTTAGGGAAATGCTGGAAAATGGGATTTTCTTGGCCTTCTCTCCCATTTGACTTTTCTTCCCCGCCCCCCCCCCCTTCCCCCATCCTTGTCCAGGTATCTATTAGTTATCTCTTTCAATAACGCTGTTCTGGCTGCATTGAAAGTGCTTTTTAATGTAGGAGATGTACTTCAGGCATAACACCAGGTCACTTTCTGAGTAACATTTTATGGGATTGATTAAACTTTAGCACCGTAACTGTTGACTTTACAGGCCAGAAAAGAGACTCAAGAGTGTTCTGCTCTGGACAATTTTGTGTCTCACAATTTTGAAAAATCAAATAGAGATAAGGGTTTAATGTGTTTGGAAAAAGAAGCTATCATCTATTTTTGAGTCTTCTGTATTTAAAAGACATCAACATTTAGCACGAAATAATATCTTTTAAACTAATGAAGTTACATTCCAGTAAATAACTGTATATAAAAGAAGGTGGACTTTTTAATTGTAGGGTAAAGATGAAGCTTTAAACTGACTTCCTCACTATGCCAATCCTAACTGCTGAATTTCTCCTCTTTTGCTGCAGGTACGTGAAGGGGCATTTGCTCTTTTTTTTTTTAATAAATAAATAAATACATTAATTTATTGCTGCCTTGGGTTTTCGTTGCTGTGTGTGGGCTTTCTCTAGTTGCAGACAGCAGGTGCTACTCTTTGTTGTGGTGTGTGGGCTTCTCATTGCGGTGGCTTCTCTGGTTGTGGAGCACAGGCTCTAGGTGCACAGGTTTCAGTAGTTGTGGCGAGTGGGCTCTAGAGTGCAGGCTCAGTAGTTGTGATGCACAGGCTTAGTTGCTCTGCAGCATGTGGGATCTTCCCTGACCAGGGCTTGAACATGTGTCCCCTGCATTGGCAGGCAGATTCTTAACCACCGCACCACCAGGGAAGTCTTGGTGCATCTGCTCTTGGTAGAGTTTCCAAGGTTGTGAGATGATGCATAGCTAATCTTTTTTTATAGAGAAACAGCTTTTGGGCTAAAATGCAGTGGAATCATGAATCAAAAGCAAAAAGTTTTCTTTTTTTTTTCATATGTTTTGGAACTTGGAAATCCAACTCATTGATTTTATCTGCACACAAAGGCCTGTCGCCAAGTGGCTCAGTGATATGGTTCACAGTTAGCAGAAACATGTCATAGAAAGGAAAGAAAAATCTCATTAATTCAAAAGGTTGGTTTTGCACTGTGCCAGCTTAGCTAGGTTGAAGCTATGTCTCCCAGAATTTCCTTCCCTCTGTGGTTCTAGATTCGGGTTGACCAGTAGAGAGGGCTGGGTGAGAGCTGGGCAGGCAGAAGCACGGCAGCAGCCCCTGCACTTGGCAAGTTGGCTAGTGTTCCTGATGTGCTGGAAGGTCCTGTGGAGATGACTGATCTGCTGGCTCATGTCCTTTGTGGGGGCAGCAGCTGGGCCCCCAGTTCTGCCAGGTCTGACTGTATAAGCAACTTCTGCTTCTCTGAATTGTAGGCCAGGCCCCTGTGCAGCTCAAAGGCAAACTGTAAGTCACCTTCATTATTGGGTTAGGTGATGTGAAAGGCAGGTAAAGGTTTAAGTTTGTCCCTGCTTTCCCCCAATTTGTGTCCAGCTTTTCTTCTTGACTGTCTATCCTACTGACCTTCAGCAACTTCAGATTCCCCACCAGATACAGAGCTTACAGTCTTCCAGAAGCCTCTTTGTCTTATAGAATGTATGTTGTTAATCTTGAATTATTTGTCTGAAAAAAATTGCCATCTCAATTAACTTAATTTTTCAGCTCTTATTTAAAAAATTCACTTTCCCTGCTAGAATTTAAGAGAATATGGCATAAAAACCTTGGTGAATAGTTTTTCTAATATATACTATCTGATTAAACTTTGCAATAAGAGTAAAGCAATCTGAAGTTGGTATATTAAATGATTTGCAATTGCAATGTGCTGCACTTTTCAGGTACCTGAGTAAGTAAAATAAATCAACTTCTGTCTTATCAGCATTGGGGGAACTTTTCATGTGTGATCATTGTATTTTAAAGTCAGTAATGTATACACTGTCTTTTTAAATAAAGATGATATTACTAGCTTTTCTTCAGTAGGTCTCATGCCTGAGTTGTAATAGAGCTTTGTTTAAAACACAGTTCCCAATAGAGAAGAAAACATTTACTAAATGGTAGCTATTATTATTACAATTATATAATTAAAAAACTCTACAATTTTTTTTTCAATTGGCTTAAAGAAAACTGCCTTAGTATTAGTGTTTGTGTTTGGGAGTATGATCTACTCAGGCATAGATAGAGTAGTGAGATTGCTATTGGGCAGGTGATTTTTGAAGTAAGTGCTGCCTTCATTAATTGAAGCAACATAGGTTTATGTTTGTTTGTGCACATACACACACCCTTACAAACACCCATATACCACTTGTAGATTTAATCATCATGTGATTTACTTTGTGTTCATCTGTTAAATGCAAGTTGAAGTTCTAACCTTGGCAAGTTGTTTTCAAACATATACTAATGATGGGAAAATATATGGTAGGGTCAAGGCATAGTGTGAAAGTAGATGTCCTGTCCTACCAACAGCAAACTGCTAACATTTTTTGTTTGTATAGCAAGTACAACCTTTATGTATTCTTGTGTATATACACAAATGCATATATGTATATTTACATACATGCAGTTGTATAATGTGTAAAAATATATATATATATAAAATACTTAGTCCGTGATCAATAGATCAATATTAACCAGAATATTTTATAGCCTTATCCTGTCCTATGATCTTTCTATGAAGCTTACTTTCCCTTAGATTTTCATAAGGGAGTGATAAGCCATCTTTTTCTGTCCTTGTCTCTGATTCTATATACTCAGGGTCTCAATGATGACATCCTTTATTCTTCCCTTCCTCTACATTCTAGTCCCCCTTTCCCATATCTCAATATTCCTATCAAGCTATTATGGGTTTAGGTAAATGAAAAATTAGTTGTCTCTTATCAAATGGCTGAGACCCCTGGTATAAATTCATATATATATATATATATTCATATATATTTTTCTGAAGCAAACCCTCTTACTCCACTGCACTTGCAAATTTCCCAAATACTGTTATGATAATACTAGGTGATTTATTTTACATAAGGGTGCATCTGAAGGGTGCAGCACACTGTGATTTGCAAACCATTTAACTTGCTAAGATCAGATTGTTCTGCTTTATCTGCAAAGTTCACCCACAAGGAATTTAATATAAAGGCTTTTATTCTTGTTGTTTCACGTATTGTACTTTCCTGAGATCTGATGGATGAGTTTGAAATGGGTGTGTGGGGGAGGAAAGAGGGAAATTAGCCACTCTGCATCTTCTGTGGAAAAGCAACTCCTAACTCTCCATTTCCCACAAGACCGTTGAGAGTATTCAAGGACTCCTAGGAGAATGACAGCACAGTCTCATAGGGAGACATTATTACTCAGGTGGAAGGTGAATGGACATGGGTCCAGAGAACGATGAATCAGAATGTGGTCTCTCTAGCTCTTATTATTACCTTAAAACTCAATAAGTGACTGAGTGCCAGCACTATTGCTAAGAGTAAAGAAGAGACTCAGTTTATTCCCCTGCCCCTCCTCTTCTCTGCAGACATTCATTGCATGGTGGTATTGTGTCACGGAGTCATGAGAACAAGACTTGCTTGGTATCCTTGCTTTGTCACTAACTTGTGTGGTTTTGGGCAAATTGCTTTGATTCTACACTCATGTGTAGAATGAGTAGAGGAATCAACATGATTTCTGAGGTCATTACAACTCTCAAATTTTAAGACTGTCATATATCAGCTCCCTTTATTTTCATTAATCTTCCTTCCTTCCTGAACTGTGATTTTCTTTCTCTTATATCCTTTTATGATAGCTTTTTATTTTTTAAAAAATATGCATTTATTCTGGCAGGTGGATCATTTTCATTCCATTTATACATTTAAATATTTATTGAGCTCCTGCAATATGCCGAGTCCTAGGATGTAAATACTGAACAAGACAATAAAGGAGGCATCCCTTAAAAGAAGAGGGGATGCAGACCAAAAAATTAAAATATTTATTCGTGTAGTGTGATGTTCAGGGAATGGGGAAATACAGGGTGTCATGAGATCAAATAGGTAAAGGGATGAGCCTCTGCCTCCTGAAGATTAGGGAAAAACCTGGGGATGAGGCACTTAAGTGGAGGCTTAAAAGTCAAGTAGGAGATAAATAAACAGATGGAGATATTTAGGAGGTCAATAGGCAAGGCTGGGTTGTTGATAGGATATTGGGGGTGGTGAGGAAGAAGGGAGAGTAAAGATAATGTTCAAGTTACTGATTGGTTTATGGCTAGTGGATGAGTTTGGGAAAACATAAGGAGGAGAGGGAAAGGCAGTGAGCAGGTTGAAAGTGTTTAGCAGAGGCAGATTCAATTAGAAAGCCATTGGTAATGATAACAGTATTTTATATTTGAGTGGTACTTTTCAGAGCAAAGCACTCCCATGTACATTTTCTTATGTCTCATAACAACTGGAGGGAGACAATATTATTCCTAATAATCAGATGTCAATAAAAATTTAAAAAATTTAGAGATAGGCAAAAAGATGACCACACATCCTTTTCACGTCACAGTGTCTAACAGGATTATCTGGTTCTCTTGGGGTAGGATGGTAACTTTACCATCTTGCTGGTTCTCCCATTAATGACTTAAGTAAATCTTTGACATGTATTCCTTATATATTTGTATGAGAGTCATTTTTTAGCTTTTTGAAAATAATAGTTCGAAAGACTCGAAGCAAAAGAAGGTCTTGAAAGATTAACTGATTTGCTCAAAATCATAGTGTTAGAGGTAGAGCAGGAATTTGAACTTAGATCTGTCACTCCTCACACCAGCTTCTTTTTGCTACTTAATTAACACAGTTCAACAGCTATGGATCCTACATATTCTAGTTCATTCAGCCCATATTTCTCTATCTTGAATACAAAGATCTGAGACATTTTATTAAATGCGCTGATGCAATCAATATAGAATAAACTTCTGGCTCTCACCTACTTATCAGTCTAGTAATTCCAGAGAAAATGAGGCTAGTCCAGTTTATCAGTTTATTTTCACTTTCTAATGCTTGCACACCAATTATCCTGAGGTTCAATATAAAATGTTTCTTGAATCCAATTTCATTTGTTTTGAAAATATAGACATTTATTCCCAATCTTTCCTATTCCCCAGATTTCTCAAGTTTGACCATGGGTATGGGATCACGACTATGGCCTTTTCAATATAATTATTTTGGGTCCTGAAACTTGAATTTATTTAAAACTGCTGGCAGTGTCCTTACTGTCCTCCACCTTTCTTGGGCTTTAATTCCTCTTAAACCACATTGGCACTTTCCTTTCCAGAGTGAAAGTCATGCTCTGATAAAGAAGGCTGAAACAAAATAGGGGTTGAATAGCTCTGACTCCACACGGTGAGTTGGCCATGATGCTTCCTTTGTTCCTGTGATAATACATACAGCTTAAACAGGCACACTTTGTCTACAGAATTTATCCCAATCCTCAATCAGTTCTGGATTTTAGCTTTCAAAACAATATTCCTTCAGCTTTGTGTAATTAAAAAATTTCCTTCTAGGTTATGTGTCCTTTTTTTAAATTTCATTTTTTGGTATATGATGTTTTAAGCCTAAGTTGATCAGTGTTCACTCCTTATTCAGCTAACTTCTTCTTCTTCTTCATCAGAATAATTTTTCATTGCATTGTCAGCATTTGGTTGAAGGTACTGCATCCTTCCAGAACCATTTTCCCTCATAGTGTTTTGTTTATGTACTTTCAGAAAGGGCTGAAGAGACATGTGCTATGGAAAATTATGTGATGAGAATTGAATATAAATACTCAGATATGTGTCTAGCTATCTATATAGAGTTGTTTATGTATATCTACATATATTATACATAATGTGTTTTTCAAGTTGTGTGTATTTATAAATTATTAGATATAAATTTATGTATTTGTATATATGTTGTACATAGGTACATATAAATTTATATTTACATATGCATAAAACTTTAAAAATTGTATAAACTCTCTATGTATGTATAAATATATATAAACCTTAAACTTAACTAAGTATAAGTTTATTGAGGAGATTTAAAAGTTCTTTCACTGAAAGGCACAAAGCCCTTCCAAAATTTCCAAAATCATTCTTACACTGGAAAAAAAAAGAAAGACAGATTCACTTTAAAATATTAGAGAACCTTGCTGTACTGTGAGTGTCCTGGGATCTGTGTTCTCCTGAACGCTACCTGTCAAGCAAGGAGTCACTTCTATGTTGAGGTTATTGTGCTGTGACAGATCAGCACATCTCACCCTGTGGTTTGAGACTCACTGACACAGCAACTTGAACTTTCCCTTTGACCTTTGTAAAACTCAAGTTTTGGCTTGCATTGAAATCTGTGTTTCATTGACTATGAAATTAAGAGAATCTCCAATGAGTAAAAAATGATTAGCTTTCACTTTTGGATGAAAACATGCCAAGGACAAACATTGATTTTGAGATCCTTTATAGAGCATCGCGCCTTATAAAAGCTCACTCTGAGGCAGCACCGCTGATAGAGCAGTGCTGTGGCACTGGAGCCAAGATCTCACCTTCCAGCTCGTTACCTCTCAGCTTTCTTTTTTTGGGTGACTTCGTAAGTCAATTTGTTTATGATCTTGTATAGTAGTGTTTTTAGGTATGATTACCAGTCACCAGATGATCTTTACTAATGCTTTGAATGGTGGGTATTTAAATACCCCTCTCTTTCTCTGGACTCTGTTGAATTGACACGTTCTTTCCTCTGCTCTCCTCAGCTGAGCAGTTATATTTTCTATGTGGCCACAGCACTTTATTTATGCTTTCATTATATCACTTATCACCTGTATCTTAGTTATCTGTTTATGTGCTCTCCCTCTGGACTGGAAGCTGCTTAAAGGCAGGAGCTCCTTTAACGAGTCCCTGAACTCTTGCCATATTGCCCAGGACTTGGAACATAGCGCTCAACTAAATGTTGGCTGCATGGACTCCTTATCTTAAAGATTTAAAACATAAGTATTATAAGGGTGGCTCGGTGGAATGCAGTGGGTGTGAGTGTGGGGGTAATATATTGTTTATATTTTATTTGCAAATTAATGTATTTGGAGACCTGCACTGTGTATGAAGGCCTGTGTAGGTGTGGTGACCCCAAGGACTCCTCTTTTCTCTCCCTCCATGTAACTATATTCAAATATCCATAACTCCGTCCTGAAACGGGTAATTTCCTGTAGATAGAGTTCCAAAGTACCAGGAGGCCCTTTTACTTTTGAGAGCAAGCTCTGAACTTGGCATAATGCTGAGGGAGCTTCAAAGCAAATATCCATTTTTCTCTCTAGGTAAATTTTATTCCTTCGGACAAATGTTCAAACAACTCTTTTAAAGAAACAAAATGCCCACTGCATTGGAAAAGGCAACTGTTGCTTTGGTATCCATTTTATGTCTTTCCCTTGAAGCCAAGGATTTATCTTGTTTCTGTGAAATAACTTTCCCTCTTTAGTTGTTCAATTTGATTCAAGGATTTTTGATTAAGCATTCAGGGGTCATGAATAAATAAGATCCGGCAGTCTGGTAATTGGGATATCACTACTGTCTAGTAGCACATTTAATACTCAGCCTAGCTGTGCTGCAACACGTTTTCCTCCCACCTTCCTTGTGCTGTTACTCCCCTCCCCAGTCGCCTCCAAAAAAGGCAGTAATGTCATTGCAAGCTTCAGAAGTTAGCATTAAAATGAATACTTTTTAATTTCTTTGGATGAGATGGGGCTCTGGGCTCTGGGACAATGCTGATGGATGATGTTTTAATGCAGCTGAAATGTTATTTTTACTGAACCAGGGAAAACTATAAATTTTGCTTCATTGCCACTGATGGCTCTAGGCATGAAACTATGGTGGCGCCCTCGGCCGTGAATAATCACCTCGGCACGGCAGATGTTACTTTGCGGGGAAAGCAATTCTTCTGCCGAAGAATTGTGGAAAGATTAATTGTCTACAGCTGTTTCATGGCCCACAGCAATCTTGATACATTTATGATAAGTTTAAGAGCTCACTAGAGGCAGCTCCTATTCCCTGTTGTGAGAAGCGGGGCGGGGACGAAGCCAGAGGCTTTATTTTGACACCTGGATTCATAGAATCTGTCAGCTCCATTACAGCCTTCATAGAAATCTGGCGGCCGGCAGTTCTGAAATGATTGTGAGGGAGGTAAGATGCAGGAATTATCCATACGTAGATAAAGAAAAGGAGACTGAGAAGAATTATTCAAATTTGTGCAAATGAATTGCTTCCATTTTTCCTCCCTCTGCCAAGTGGAAATTGAACGTGACCTGCTCTGACCTTTCTCTATTAAGTGCTGCAAATTGCAGTAAATGCACAGTTCTGAGTGCCCTAATGAGACAGAGCCCCAGCAAAGCCTCATTAATAAGGGGAGTTTGACCTTGCTGGTCAGCCCTTCATTCGATATTGAAAAGAAATAAGAAAAAGGAAGAGATGACCCACTGTAAATTTTGAACAATACTTTTGATTTAGTTTGCATATACTCCCAGTCAGATGGTTTTCAACCTTTTTCCCTCTCTGGTTTCCCTTCAGCCACAGGCTAGAAGGAGTGGTACTTACCTTTCAGGCGCAGATGGAATGTGGAGAAAAAGATGCGAGGAGTCTTGGCAAAGCCAGTGCCAGGGCTGTACCCTGGTGGGAAGGATACTCATCTCCTCCCTATTTTGTTCCTCGAAAACTGAGGCCATGAGTTCCTGTCTTTTCTTTCCCCTCTTTCCTTCCTTCTCTCCTTCTACCCCCTTCCTCCCTTCCTCCCCGTCTTCCTTTTTCCTTTAAAATAAAGGAAAATTTCAATTTTGAGTTGTGCATGTGTGTGTTTAAGAGAGGGATTGGCCCTCTGATCTTTATTGGGCAGACTCAGGCTGAGAGGCTTTCTCCTTGTCTTGTATAAGAAAATCTAGGGCAAGAGGTGGAGTCATGTGCTTGTTTTTGGAGAATTATTTAACCTTGGAAGGTACTTGATAGATGTGGAACTGGGACCCAGGGCTCCTGGGTCCTCTTCTTAAATGCCTCACTAGTTACAAATTTAGCTTCAGGCTTCCTTTAAACCAATGCTAATAACATTTCTAATTGTATTCAGAGAATTTCCTAAATATAAGGAGGCCCTACGAGCAAGTTCTTAAATTTATTTAAGTAATAAGTCCTTACACATAGAGATGTACTTAAACTTTAAGGAGGTTAATTTCAAGATGCATGGACATATCACCTTGTGGAATCTTAATGTCCGAAGGGGTCCTAGAAGTTATCCCCTCCAAACTTCTAGCAAGGCAAGGAGCTATTCTACGATATCCCTGATATTGAAGGTAGGCTAATTATCTCAGAATCAGACTGTTTCATCACTGGCAGCTTTGACTTGTGCGAAGTTCTTTCCTATATATTATTAATGCAAAATATTGTTATCATGTACTGACTATATTATTACAAAGTCCAGTTTGAATGGAGCATCTGAAACCACCAGAATGAGAGTAACCCATAGGAGAACTGCTTTACCAGGTTGTGCTTTTGGGTTGCGCTTTTGAGTTGCCTAGAGGGATGTTCTAAGGATCTTTAGCCTGCAAGTCTCTGTTGAAACTATTTGGGAATATCGTTGAAAATTTCCCCTATGCAATGTTCTTTTCATGAAGACCTACAGGGAAATTTCTTTTTTAATTTTCTTTTAAAGCGGGAAAAACTGGGTTTGTTCTTGGGAGCTGGTTTGATTTTCTTTTTTCTTTCCTTTTTTTAATAAATTAAAAAATTTATTTATTTATTTAATTTTTTGGCTGCATTGGGTCTTTGTTGCTGCATGTGGGCTTTCTCTGTTTTCAGTGAGTGGGGGCTACTCTCTGTTATGGTGTGTGGGCTTCTCATTGTGATGGCTTCTCTTGTTGCAGAGCACAGGTTCTAGGTGCACGAACTTCAGTAGTTGTGGCTTGCAGGCTCTAGAGCACAGGCTCAGTAGTTGTGGTGCATGGGCTTAGTTGCTCCATGGCATATGGGATCTTCCTGGACCAGGGATTGAATCAGTGTCCCCTGCATTGGCAGGTGGATTCCCAACCACTGCACCACCAGAGAAGTCCCTGATTTTATCTTAATGGATATGTCACTTAAACCTGATCATCTTGGGGGTTTGTTGACCGGAGGAATGGGACAAGAGAGAGACTTACTTTTCACTCTATACTCCTTTTATATATTTTAATTTGGTACCAGAGTCACATTCTGGTACCAAATTTGAAAAATACCTTTTAGTGTATGCCAGAAGATTCTGCATATTTGCAATAAGTGGGCTATAAATTTGCTTCTAAGCATCCTAATAACCAAATAAATGAGGGAAAGATGATCAAGTTTTTTTTAAAATAAATTTATTTATTTATGTTTTATTGGTTGTGTTGGGTCTTCGTGGCTCTGCGTGGGCTTTATCTAGTTGTGGAGAGCGGAGGCTACTCTTCATTGTGGTGTGTAGGCTTCTCATTGAGGTGGCTTCTCCTTTTAGAAGGAACCACTGTTACCAGTTTCTGAATATTCTATGTGTTTATAACATAAAGTGAGATGTATAGATTATGCTCTGTGCTGAAGGTGACAAAGAACCATCAAATGGTTTGAAGAGGGAGATCAAATAGATCAGACTAAACATTGGTAAGACTTGTGGTACTGCTAAAATTGCGTTCACTGGAGGTACAGAGGGACAACTGGGAGGCTGCTTTTGTATTCCAGGCAGGCACTAATAAAAGAGGATGGAGGTAAGGTAAAGTCAGCAGGGTTTGGTAATTCAGTAGATGTTGAGGATTAGGCAGGGACAATTCAAAGACAGTTTGGGAGAAGATGAGTTACATTTAAATATGCTGAGCTGTTGTAGCTTGAGGAGCTGAACACCCAATATGTGGGCACATGCAGGAGTCCGGTGCGGAAAGAAGATATCTGCATAAAAGGATTTAGGAATCATAAGCCTTCAGACCATAGGAAAAGACTCATAGGAGCATCACCTACAGACAATGAGTAGAATGCTGAAATGTGGCAGGTTTAGAAATATTTAAGTGTTTTGCCTTTGGTTGTCTTTTCTCCAACCTACTTCCGTTGCTTGGTGCCATCTATGGCCCACAGTTGGTGTGCAGTGAATAATGCACTATGTAATCACAACCTGAACGAGTTTGCAGAGAACCCTTCTCCACTTTCATTTCTAAATTATCAATGTGCTTTCACAAGTATCATGTTTGGTTGCTGTACTCTACATGAAGTATAGTCTTGGCAGAGTATAATGAGATTGAATTGCATAGCATTTTAAAAATTAATGTAATGTAAGTAACATTTTTTTTTCCTTAGCTGCTATATAATTTTAAGGGCACATATTAAGTTTGTGAGAAGTTAAGGCCCCAGTAGTAGTTTTACATAAATCACTGCCTAGCCTTTTTCTCTAGGATGTATTTTAAAAATGCATTTAAAAACATAAATGAGTTTATAGTTAAAAATGAAATATGTTCAATTCTAGTGGATAATGAGAGACTGTTTTTCTAAGTGTCTGTATCAATTATACACCAAGATTATATAGGAGTTTTGTTTTGTTTCACATCTTTATCAACATTTGATCTTGTCAGCATTTTCATTTTAGCCTTCTTTTGGGTGTGTGGCAGTTTCTTATCATTTCTTAAACTTACATTTCCTCAGTGATTAATGAGGTTGAGAATCTTTTCATGTTTTTTGATTATTCAAATATCCTTTCTAAAAGGAAGTGTCTCAAGACTCTTTTTTAAAAAATTAATTAATTAATTAATTGGCTGTGTTGTGCCTTTGTTGCTGCACAAGGGCTTTCTGTTGTTGCGGCAAGTGGAGGATACTCTTCATCGTGGTGCGCGGGCTCCTCATTTCGGTGGCTTCTCTTGTTGTGGAGCACAGGCTCTAGGTGCAGGGGCTTCATTAGTTGCAGCACATGGGCTCAGTAGTTGTGGCTCACAGGCTCTAGAGCGCAGGCTCAGTAGTTGTGGTGCACGTTTTTCTGCAGCATGTGGGATCTTCCTGGAGCAGGGATCGAACCTGTGTCTCCTGCATTGACAGGTGGATTCTTAACCACTGTGCAACCTAGGAAGTCCCTCAAGACTATTTTCTATTTGATTATTGCTATTTTTGTTATGTAGCATACTCTACACATTTTTTATAAAAGGCCTTTAGTTATGTATTACAATTTCCAAATATTTATCAATAGCATAATATTTAAATAAATTGTGGTATATTCATATAATGGAATACGATCTAGTAATGAAAATAAATGAACTCGAGTTACATGTAGCCACAGGGGGTGAATCCAGAAATAAAAGAGTACATATCTCATGCCTCCATTTATATAAAGTCCCCAAACAGGTAAATCTCATCTGCAGTGTTAGAAATTAGGGCAGTGGTTATGTTTGGGGACAGGGTGGGCAATAATTAGGAAGGAGCATAAGAGGGCTTCTGAAATGCTGCTCATCTTTGATTTCTTGACCTGAGTAGTGGCTACAGGGGTGTATTAATTTTTGGTAATTAATTAAGCTGCGTACTTTTGATTTGTACCCTTTTCCAAATGAGGTAATAGATCCATAAAAAGTTAAAAATGGCATTGGGCTGTAAAGTTTGATGAAATGTATTTGATCATGAATTTTCCTAAACTGGATTATAATCTGTTTCTAAAGAACTATACAAGTTAGAAGAATATGCAGATTTCCCTGTTTAAAAACAGGAATGGCATTGAGGATGAGAGTGGGGAGTGGGGAGAAGTCAGAAGTGAAAAAAATCTAGCATTTTCTAAGAGAAGTGGTCCCTCATCTTACATTACAAGTCTTTCATGAGATAGTATTCTTAGTGTCCCTGTCAGAGTTAACATAGGGCAGGATGCAGTGAATGGAAAGACCTAGCTGGGAACCGAATGCAGACTGGCTGCCTCTGGCCCCACCTGTGTATAAAATCCCTGAAGATAAGCATAGAAACACCAGCAGCTTTGAAAAGACAAAATGTTCAACAATTTCAGCATGCAGAGATACAGTATTTTTGGTTGTTGCTGTTGATTTTTTTTTTCTCATGGGATGAATCAGGAAACAGTTCCTCAGATAGGTTTTACATAATTAAAGAAATCTCTCTGCCTAAAGGAAACCAACCAAATCAGAGTGGAGTCTGGAGCAAATTCCCTGATTTTTGATTCACTGTGAGGATTACATTGGGATATGATTCTAATTATACAAACCTTTTTCTGTGGTTAATAGTGTGGCCTCTGCAATCAGACTGCCTGGGTTCACATTTGGATTCAGCCTTTTACAAACTGTGTGATTGGGTGCATTATTTAATCTCCACAACGCGAGGATAGAAATAGTATGCACCTCATAGAGCTCTCTTTTTTTTTTTAGTTTTTTATTTTTTACAATAAACTGCATATATTTAGAGTGTACAATTTGGTATCCCAATCTCCCAATTCATTACCCCCCCCCAACTCTCCCCACTTTTCTCACTTGGTGTCCATATGTTGGTTCTCTACATCTGTGTCTCTATTTCTGCCTTGCAAACCGGTTGATTTGTACCATTTTTCTATAGTCCACATATACGTGTTAATATACGGTATTTGTTTTTCTCTTTCTGACTCACTTCACTCTGTATGACAGTCTCTAGGTCCATCCATGTCTCTACAAATGTCCCAGTTTCATTGCTTTTTACAGCTGAGTAATATTCCATTGTATATATGTACCACATCTTCTTTATCCATTCATCTGTGGATGGACATTTAGGTTGCTTCCATGTCCTGGCTATTGTAAATAGTGCTGCAGTGAACATTGGAGTGTATGTGTCTTTTTGAATTATGGTGTTCTCTGGGTATATGCCCAGTAGTGGGATTGCTGGGCCATATGGTAGTTCTCATAGAGCTCTTTTGAGAACTGAATGAGACCATGTGAGCCATATGTTTATCACAGTAGATGCCCTGTAGTAATGCCTTGATTAGTATTAGCTATTATTGTTAATAATATTAATATTGATCACAGTGTAATCTTCTGAGTACAGTAAGGAGAGGGTCTCAAGTTGAGACTAGCATGGATGTTACACTAGTCAGTTGACCCTTGTTTCAGGGCCCCGGGGTTACTCTAGGCTCTAGAAATACTCTTCCTTCCTCATGCCTTTCAGACTTGGGGGCAGTAGTGGAATCCATTGTTGCTGATGTCTGGAGGCCTCACTGTGTTTTGTGAATTTCTTTAAATTTCTTTACAACTTCAAAAGCTCTCTTAGTTCAAGTCTTTCAAGCACACCATCTGTTTTGTGCTGAGACATTCACTGATACATCTACGCCACCTTTAAATAACTCCGAAAACTGATAGGGGACTGGCATACTTCCATTTCATTTTAAATTAAATTAGATTAAAATAAAAATTTGATTTTACAGGGAAGTCATAGAATGTTCTAGTGCACAAACATGAAACCATTATAGGTTAAAATGTACCATCTGATTAATCCCAATTTTATATTTTTTGGTAATATCACAATCATCACCAAGAAGAAATGCTTTTTCCCCCCATAGTAAATTGGTGAATATTGCCTAAGAAGGTCATCCAATTACAGAAAACGACTTAGCTGAAGTTCAAACAAGCTAACCAGACATTAGGATTCCTGCTTAGACCTAGACTGAACCAGGGTCAGTCATTTGTTTTTAATTGTCTGCCTGTGCTAATTTTTCGATACCTAGTGACTTTATGTTAACTATCTGTTTGGGGGCTGGTAGTCAGTGCCTTTTTACACCCAGACCACTGATGATCTTTTTTCTAGAAAGCGTGTTGGTCTCCCAGGATGAGGAAGTAAGAAGATACTTCATCTGCTTTTTTGGTGGGGATTATTTTAGTTTGGTATTTTGATCAGGTCTTTGTTCAAGTCTGCATCTTGTTATTCCCAGCTCTTGTGACGTTCTCTCCCACCTCTCTGATTGCGTCTTACACACAGGCTAGGTCTAGGGCTAGGCTGCACCTGGCAACACTGTGAGCCCCTCTGGTGTGGGAGACATGAAGACAAGATCTAACCAGAGCTACAGACTCACAGTTCCCTGGGTCCTTCTGTGCCAACTCTGAGCCCAGGCTACTCTTTCTGGCTGCTCTTCCACCTGCCCAGTCCTGCATGAATAAAAAAATTCTTTTTTAAATGCGCATGAAACATTTATCAAGATATTCTGTAGTCTGGACCACAAAACAAATCTCAATAAATTTAAGAGGCTTCAAATCATACAAAGTACCTTCTCTAATCACAGTAGAAATGAATTAGAAATCAATAACAGAAAGATACCTGGAAAATTTCTAAGTACTTGGAAACAAAATAACATATTTCTAAATGACCCATGAGTCAAGGAATAAATAAAAAGGAAATTAGAAGTGTTTTGAACTGAATGAAAATCAAATCACAACATATCAAAATTTTTGAGATGCTGTTAAAGCAGTACTTAGGAATTGATAAAAACAAAAGTCTATCTTAGGAAAGAAAAAAAGTCCCAAATCAATAATCTCAGTTTCTACTTTAAGAAACTAGAAGTAGATCATTAATTTGGTTTAATTTTTCAAAGTAAACAGAAGAAAGGAAAGTACAAAGACTATATTAGATAAAGTGTTCCAGAGAAACAGAGCCAAAGCTGATGGTGTAATTCTGCATCAGCATCCAAACACCTGAGAATCAGGAGATCCGATGGTGTTAATCCCAATTCAAGTCTGAAGGCCTGAGGACCAGGAGTACTGATGCCCAAGGGCAGGAAAAGATGGAAGTTGCAGCTCAACTAGAGAGTGGACTTGTCCTTCTTCTGCTTTTGTGCTCTCTTCTGGCCCTCAACAGATTGGTGATGCCCATTCACATTGGTGAAGGTGGTCTTCTTTATCTACCAATTCAAATGCTCATCTTTTCCAGAAAAACCCTCACAGATACAACCAGGAGTTATAGTATTAATAATTATATAAATAACAGCACCAGCTATCTGCGTGCATTTTAGCGCAGTGAAGTTGACACATAAAATTAACCATCACAAAGACCGAGTGGATATCAATAAAACAGAAAAATGATAGAGATGGTCAACGGAACAAGGGATTTTTTTGGGAAGATAAACAAAACTGATAAACCTCTAGTCAGAATGATAGGGGAAACAATGAGAGAAGACACAAATTGCCAAGATTAGGAACGAGAGAGATGATAGTCTACTACAGATACTGCAGATATTGAAAGGAAAACAACATAGTATTATGAACAACTTTTTCCAACACGTTCAGCAACTTAGATGAAATGGACAACTTCCTTGAAAGACTTAGGTTGCCCAAATTTGCTCAGGTTGAAGCAGAATAACTGAATAACTCTGTATCTGTTAGAGAAATTGAATTTGTAGTAAAAAACCTTCTGCCAAAGAAGACTCCAGTCATAGAAGGTTTTACTGGTGAATTCTTCTGAACATTCAAGGAAGATAAATAATACCAATTATATAAAATTGAAGAGGAGGTAATACTTTCATTATATGAGTCCAGAATTACCCTGATATTAAAACCAGACAAAGACATTATAAACAATAGAAAATTACAGACCAATTTCCTCATTAAAGCTGATATGAAAATTCTTAAAATTCTAGCAGGTTGAATGTGATGATATGTAAAAATGTAACACATCATGATCAAGTGGAGTTTATCCCAGGAATGCAAGGTGGAAATGATGTTTGAAATTTTTTTCTTTATAAATTTATTTACTTATGTATTTATTGGCTGTGTTGGGTCTTCATTGCTGCACACAGGGCTTTCTCTAGTTGTGGAGAGTGGGGGCAACTCTTCATTGTGGTATGGGTGCTTCTCAGTGCGGTGGCTTCTCTTGCTGTGGAGCACAGGCTCTAGGCATGCGGTCTTCAGTAGTTGTGGCACATGGGCTCAATAGTTGTGGCTTGAGGGCTCTAGAGTGCAGGCTCAGTAGTTGTGGCGCCGGGGCTTAGTTGCTCTGCAGCATGTGGGATCTTCCCAGGGCTTGAACCCGTGTCGCCTGCATTGGCAGGCAGAGTCTTAACCACTGAGCCACCAGGGAAGCCCTGAAAGTTAATTAATGGGGATTTCCCTGGTGGTCTGCTGGTTAAGACTTCGTGCTTCCAATGCAGGGGGCCTGGGTTCCATCCCTGGTCAAGGAGCTAAGATTCCACATGCTGCACTGCATGGCCAAAAAAAAATATTAATTAATGGAATTCACTGTATTAATAGACTGAAAAAGGAAAATCATGTGATCATCTCGACAGATGCAGAAAAAGCATTAGATGAAATCCAAATTCCATTTCTGATAAAAACTCACAGAAAACAGTAATAGAAGGAGACTTCCTCAACCTGAAGGGCACCCATGAACACCCTGCAGTTGAGATCACCCATAATGGATACAGACTAAATGCTTTCACCCTATGATCAAGAACAAGACAAAGATGTCCTTTTTTTCCACTCTAGTTATATTATACTAGGGAGTCTAGCCATTGCTGTCAGACAAGAAAAAGAAACAAAGCAACCAGATTGGAAAAGAAGTAGTAAAAATGTCTTCAATCACAAACAACATAGCTATCTTTGTAGGAAATCCTATGGAACTACTGAAAACTCCTAGAACTAATAAATGAGTTTAACAGGGTTTTGGGATACAAGATCATTGTACAAAATAAATTGTGTTCCTGTATGATACAAGGAATACATGGAAATTGAAGTTAAAAAACAATATCACTTGAAACAGCATAAAATATATGACATATTTAGGGATAAATTTGACAAAATCTCTATACTGAAATTATATATCATTGCTGAAAAGTTTTGAAAATCCATAAATAAATTGAAAGAGAATCTATTTATTAATCAGAAGATTCAATATCATTAAGATATTTATTGTTCCCAAATTGATGTATACACTCAACACAACCCCATTCAAAATCCCAGTAGGCAAATTGTAGAAACTTGGCAGGTAGTTTCTAAAATCCATCTGGAAATGTAAAGGACCTAGATAGACTAGCCGAAATAATATTGAAAAAGAATAAAGTTGGAGGACTTACCTCACCTCACTCAAAGTCTTATTATAAAGCTACTTTAATCAGGGAAGTGTAGTATTGGTGTGAAGATAGACATATAAATCAATGGAGCAGAACAGAGAGTTCAGAAATCAACCCACACATACATAGTTAATTGATTTTCTCTAAATTGAAAAGACAATTTAGTGGAAAAAAGATAGTCTTTTTCAACAAATGTTGGTGGAAAAATTGGATATCCATATGCAAAATAATGGACTTAGGGATATACCTTGCAACATAAACCAGAGTTAACTTACAATAAATCCTAGACCTAAATATAAAAGCTAAGACCATAAAATTTACAGAAGAAAAATGGAGAAAAATCATTGTTACGGAGAGTTAGGCAAATATTCCTTAAAAACAACAGGAAGACATGATCCATAAAAGAAAAAAATTTAAATTAGACTTCATCAAAATTAAAAACTTCTTCTCATCACAAAACACTGTTAAGAGAATGAGGGGCTTCCTAGGTGGCTCAGTGGTTAAGAATCCGCCTGCCAATGCAGGGGACATGGGTTTGATCCCTGTTCCAGGAGGATTCCGCATGCCGGGGAGCAACTAAGCCCCTGTGCCACAACTATTGAGCCTGTGCTTTAGAGCCCATGAGCCACAACTACTGAGCCCATGTGCTGCAGCTACTGAAGCCATCACGCCTAGAGCCCGTGCTCCATAACAAGAGAAGCCACGGCAATGAGGAGCCCGCGCACCACAATGAAGAGTAGCCCCCCATTCACCGCAACCAAAGAAAGCCCGCGCACAGGAAAAAAAAAGACCCAACACAGCCAAACAAACAAACAAATTAATTAATTAATTAATTAAAACAAAACAAAACTGTTAAGAGAATGAAAGGACATCACAGATTGGGAGAAAATATTTGAAAGTTGAATATTTGATAAAGGCATATCTAGAATATACAAAGAACTCTAAAAACTAATAATAATAATAATATAATAATAAAACTCAATAAAAAGAATGGGCAAGAAAATTAAGTAGAAATCTGAGTTTTGAACAGAAATACCTTGAGTTTTTCACCAAGGAATACATATGGATGGCAAATAAACACATGAGAGGATGCTCAACATCATCATTGATTAGGGAAATGCAAATTAAAACCACAGCAAGCTATCATTACTCATATTAAAATGTCTAAAATTAAAGCCTGACCATATCAAATGTTGGTGAGAATATGGAGCAACTCATGCTCTACTGGTAGAAGCGGAAAATGATACAATCATTTTAGAAAAGTTTGGCATTTTTCTTAAAAAGTTTAATATACAATTACCATATGACCCATCCATTCCATTCTTAGGTATTTACCCAAGAGAAATGGAAGCAATGTCCATGCAAAGACTTGTACACAAGCTCATGTCAGCTTTATTTGTAGTAGTCCCAAACTGGAACAACCCACATGTCCATCAATCTGTGAATGCATACAGAAATTGTGGAGAACAGATTAGCAACAAAAAGGAATGAAAGTGCAACAATGGATGGAATTGCAAAGGTCTTATGCTGTGTGAAAGAAGCCAGTAAAAAATGTCTATTGTATGATAACATTAATAGTGCATATTGCATGATAATGTTAATATAAAGCTCTAGAAAATTCAAACTTCTATAGTGACAGAGCAGGTCAGTGAACTGCCTGTGGAAGGGATAGTTGGTAAGGGGTGAGAAGAGGAGATTACAAAGGGCATGAGGAAACTTTTAGAAGTGATAGATGTGTTTATTATCTTGGTTTCAGTTATTGTTCTATGGGTGTATGTTTATGTGAACTCAACAAATTCTACATTTTAAATATGTGCAGTTTGTTTTATGTCAATCATATCTCAATAAAACTGTTAAAAACTCGTACCATGTGTTTAAGAACTCAGACTCTGTAGATAGCTAAGCCTCAGTAGGAGTATCTCTATTCTATGGTCCATGTGGTTTTTATTAAGTTATTAAATCTCTTTCATCTCCAGTTCCTACATGTGCAGCATAACCTCATAGTGTTGATGTAAGAAAGAAGTGATGTAATTAAAGCAGCAACAAAACCACTAAGCAAATACACAAAAATTACCATGTCTAAATAATACTATTATTGATTTAGTATCAGTTATTACCATGGATAGTTTGCTATTAATATAGAGGGAACAAAAAGGATAGAAACAGTTGTGTCGGTTATTTAGAAGTCCATCATAAATCTGTAATGGTGGCAATAAGCTTCTCTTAAAATCTTTGGACTTTAAGTGTTACAAAAATTCTTGTGTGATTTTCATGAGACTACCTGCATCTAATGCCAATAACCAAAGTTTTCTATTATATAATCTCTTGTAGGTAATATAATGACGTGCTGGCTTATTTCCATTTCAGCCCATTCTATACACTGCTGTTGAAGTTCTCAAAAAAAAAAAAAATTGTTCTACTGCCTTGCCTAGTTACCATCGGATCGCCATTTCTTCCAGAATTAAATCCAGTCACCTCAGGTTGGCATTGAAAGTACTCCAAAACTTGACAACTTTTTGCTTTCCCTAGACAGTTTGGTGTAGAGGTTAAGAATATGAACCTTGGGATAGGACCACCGGGCTCTATCCTCTCTACACCTCAATTTTACTCCTTGAAAATACAAATAATAATAATACTATCTACTTTACAGGGCTGTTATAAGGGTTAAATGAGTTTGTGCAAGTCAAACTCTTAGAATAGTGACTGGTTTATAATGAGCTCAAGAAGTTTTGTGTCCTTTGCCTTTTATTTTCCCTACCTCCTCCTCTGTGCCTTTTTGTGTGTTATTTACTTCCATCGCAGTACTTGTTATCCGTTATGGGCTAAACTGTGTCCCCCTTCCCGGAATTCGTATGTCAAAGTCCGAAACTCCAGCACCTCAGAATGTGACTCTATTTTGGAGATAAGGCCTTAAAAGAAGCGATTAAGTTAAAATGAGGTCTTAATCCAATATGCCTGGTCCAATAAGAAGAGGAAATTTGGATACACAAAGAGACCCCAGGGATGTTGTGCACAGAGGGAAGATCACGGGAGGACACAGTGAGAAAGTGGTCATCTGCAAGTCAAGGAGAGAGGCCTTGGAAGAAACTAAACCCGTCGACACCTTGATCTTGGACTTCCAGCCTGCAGAACTGTGAGAAATAAATTTCTGTTTCTTAAGCCACCCGGTTTGTGGTATTTCATTATGATACCCCTTTGCAAATGAGTAATGCATTCTTCCCAAATGTACTCTGCATTCTTCTGTTTCCATATCTTTACTTTCTGTTTCCACAGCTAGATGTCCTATCTCCTCAAATACTCTTTCCTTAAAAGCTGCCTTTTTGTAAAGCTTCATCTAAATTATACCTCCTCTAAGATGACTTTTCATGCTCTGTCAGAATTAATTTTCCTTCTCTATACTTTTGTAAGCATACTGTTTTGTCGTCTATTAAAGAATATTCACTTTTGAGTTGTCTTTACCATAAATTTGTTAGCTCCCAAAGGGTAGGAACTGATGCATTAAAAAAAAAAATCAGCCAATGAGTGTTTTGTAGATAGTAGCATCTCAATAAATATTTGTTGACTTGAATTGTTGATCCAGGTGCTGTGATGGCTAATAATGGAAAGTCTCAATTATGTTTCCTCCTCATTCTGACTTCAATAGCAAATTGAGTACTTTCTAAACTGTCAGCACTGACAGATGTACAGGCTAAAGTAAATCAGTTCATGCAGCTCAATATCAAAAAAACAAACAGCCCAATCAAAAAATGGGCAGAAGACCTAAATAGGCATTTCTCCAAAGAAGACATGCAGATTGCCAAGGGTACATGAAAAGTGGCTCAACATCACTAATTATTAGAGAAATGCAAAGCAAAACTACAATCAGGTATTACCTCACACCTGTAGAATGGGCATCATCAGAAAATCTACAAACAATAAATGCTGGAGAGGGTGTGGAGAAAAGGGAACCCTCTTGCACTTTTGGTGGGAGTGTAAATTGATACAGCCACTATGGAGAATGTTATGGAGGTTCCTTAAAAAACTAAAAATGGATTACCATATGACTCAGCAATCCCACTCCTGGGTATATACTCAGAGAAAATGATAATTCAAAAAGACACATGCACCCCAGTGTTCATTGCAGCACTATTTACGATAGCCAGGACATGGAGGCAACCTAAATGTCCATCAACAGATGAATGGAGAAAGAAGATGTGGTACATATATACAATGGAATATTACTAAGCCATAAAAAGGAACAAAATTGGGACATTTGTAGAGACATGGATGGACCTAGAGAGTGTCACACAGAGTGAATTAAGTCAGAAAGGGAAAAACAAATATTGTATATTAACACGTATATGCAGAATCTAGAAAAATAGTACAGATCAACTGGTTTGCAAGGCAGAAATAGAGACACAGATGTAGAGAACAAACATATGGACACCAAGGGGGGAAAGTGGAGGGAGGGGAGTTGGGGTGGGATGAATTGGGAGATTGGGATTGCCATATATACATTACTAAGAAGGAAAAAAATATCAAATTTCCACGCATTCACTAACTCAATACTCACAAGATCCAAATGAGTTAGGCAATATTAATGACATGCTACAGGTGGTAAAATGTAAATATAGAGAAAATCAATAAATTGTGCAAAATCACACAACGAAGGTGTCATAGAGCCAGAAAAAGAACTGAGAACTTTCCAATTCCAGAGTCCATGCCAGAGAGATTGGATCTCTATGATTCTGTGTTCAAGGATTGAATCATTGTTCCACTTCTGATTCGTACTGGCATTTTCTATGACTTTTCTGTAGCTGTGATGCTAACATTTGTCCCCTGGGAGCGCAGAGATGCCTCCGTTTACCTTTTGACAATGGAGAAAAGAAAAAGATGTTACATGAAGGGTGATTAGTGAGATAGAAGCAATATTTTCAAGTCCCAGGATCTCTAATTGCCAGTGGAACATTTGGCAGAATCATACAGAAAAAAATCCTAGCAAGGCTATATTATTTATGGAATGTTGCTTACTTGGTACTGCCCATTCTTGATACCTGATTCATGGTGTGGGGCAGTCTTTTCCATTCAGATATTTATGTGTCACAATGTCTTGAAGGAATTCTATTATTAGCTAGTTGAAAATTAAAGTTAAGTTATTTATGGTAAAAACTAATACCATACATATAATACAATAAAGTGAAAAGTATGTCTCTCTCCCAATCCCCCTAATTCTTCTAGAGAGATTACATACATTTATGGACATTTAAGAGAATAAATGAAATACACTATACATACATTTACTTTCTTCTTTTTAACGACCATATACACTTCTGTTGTGTAATCATGTATATTTATCTTTGTACTTGTGGGAGTATACCTATAGGGTAAATTTCCCAGAGTGGAATGCTGTGTAAAATGGATTCTTTATCTTGTGGCTTTATAAAAAAGGCAGACCAGCTTATTAACACTGTACAATGAAAACTACAGGTAATTAAATATGTTTATATATGACAGTTTACAAAGAATACGTAGAGAGTGGTATCCAGTAATACTCTCCAGTCATTCTTACCACAGAACTGATGATAGCTGTTAGCCAGGCCACACTGGATTACTCAAGGCTTTGGTATATTGTGTCAGAGAATGTGGGTGTCTGTGGGTCCCATATATGCATTCATCTCCCTGTTGTTTTAAGAAGTCTGTTTCTGGCATCAAGAAACTTGATATTAAACTCTGAGTCTTTGCTTATGCACAGACTCAAAATATGATCTTTAGATACTAAATTGTTACAAATTAATTTTTCTGGAAAGTTTTACTTCTCTCAAACATGATTTGAACAGTAGTCACTACTGGCTTTAAGCATCAACCCCAGGAAAAGATACATGATACTTTATTTCTCTATCTCTCATCTATTCTTGTGCTTTTGGATTTCCTTTGGTAGTTTGTTCTCTCTGCCACTATCAGTGTTTTGCTGAGAGCAGTGGTGTTGGGAAGGGCATTTAACATTGCTTTTTGCAGAGTCTTTTTCTCTTTCAAGTTTAAGTTGAAAAACAAAACCCCATTGTGCCACATGCAATGCCAATAAAACATCCCTTCCTTTCATCTCATCTCTTGGTAACTTATGTGCTTTGCTGTTTGATATTTTATGTTCGGTGTCATGAGGACTGCAGCACATGCAGCCTGTTATTACTCAGGTGAATCAACTGCAAGGACTTTATGGAAGTTTGGATCTTTACGGGATACATAGTTGGAACAGAAAATTTTTATTATTAAGGAACAAAGGAAAAGACATTGGCAGAGGCTATTGTCTTTCAATATTTGTTCTCTCTTTCTAACAGAATACACACAATAATAATAGGGCATATGGCTATCTAGTGATTATAATCCCAGCATACTTTGTAGCTCGTTGTGGCCATGTGACTAAGTTCTGACTAATGGAAAATGAGTAGAAGTGATGGGTACAATTTCTGCATCATGCCCTAAAAGCAAAGCAGTAAAACCTGTCCAAAGGAGTGTTTCTGCCTCCTGCTGGCTGGAATGTGAACTCGATGTCATCTGGAGGATAATCTTGAACTTAGAGGTGTTGATGTTGGTAGCATGGAAGATGAAAGGAGCTGGGTCCCTAATGACTGTGGAATTATATCAGGCATGGGTCTTTTTAATCCTTTTGATAAAACAGAAGTACATACATAAACAGCACAAGTAAGTAGATATATACACACACATGTATGAACACACACACACACACACACAAACACATACACACAATCGTAGCTAATAAACTATGCAAACCAGAGCAACCAACTTTTTTAAGTGGGGGTGTCTTAGGTTAAAAATATGTCAAAATATTTCAACTTATATTTTTTCCTGTTTTTATAATCAACATTGTCTTTTGGCAATCTCAATAAAACGTCGCATTAGTTAAACGTGGAATGATGAATAGGGACAGTGAACAAGGCATAAATCAATCAGATTTTCTGATGAGGTCATAAGCTTCAGTAGCAGTCTTTTGCAGTAGTAAATTCTTAAGTGCTTGGTGTAACTTGAAATATGTAAATGTTTCCAAGCTAAGTATAATTTTTAGGTTGGATGTGAAAAGAATGTTTGAAGTCAGAGGCTAAATGGAAATAATACAATAAGAACAACAGCTCTACACGCATTCCTCTCTACCTGTGAACATGTTCCCAAGATCTTTCATCATAAATTTACCCCAAATTGTACATTATATCAATTTTTTCATAAAATACATCCAACCAACCATTTGTGCCATCTCCTGAAAAAAAATCTTAAAAATGACAGGATTGATTGTTTACAAGTTAATCTTTTATTCTCAGGAACGTGGCAGAAGGGATGGGTGGTGGGGAGGGGCGAGCTGTTGGGGATGGGACGGGACTTAGGAGCATGCAAAAGAGGAAAAGCAAGTGGTCTCGAACATTCACTAATTCGTTTTCAAATATTTATTTAGTGCCTATCATATTTCATGTATTATTCTAAGTACTGAGGGTTCAAAGCCTAATAATATTTCATTTCTATCCTAGAGATGCTTATAATATAGTTGGAGAGGCAAACAAGTAAACGGACTATAAAACAAAATAAAGTCATTGGTTTTTCATTTCATTAATTTTCTTTAATTTCTAGAGGGAATTCACAGAGTGCTGCATATTCCTGGACACAGGAATTGGTTTGGGGATGTGCAATTAACTACAGCCATTTAGAGACTTTCCAGAGATTTAATATGTAGAAGCTGGGAAAAGGGATCTCTTTTCATTTGGATTATTAGTTTCTACCACTTGTAACCACAAGTTTCCTATGGTAACCTCTGTATGAATTTCCTAAAAGGCTTTAGATATTTGATAATTAAAAAAATGAGTGAATAAGTGGATGATTTATTTTTTTTTTGTATCATCTATAACCTATATGATGTCTGCTATCAAATTTGGCCTTTGTTTGCATCCTTTTACACCCCCTATCTCCCCCCCTGACCCTCCATACCCACTACCCTCTAAGCAAGATTCAGTATTTCTTTGCATTCCTCAAGATGGAAATGGGATCCACAGGCATTGGTGAGTAAATAGGAGAGAGAGGAGGAAGTACGTTGTACAACACGTAGCTTTGTACTGCAGAAGCCCATTAGTCATCCCCTTCTAAGTCTCTGCCTGGCCCTCAGATGTTGGCCTTCCTTTTGTTGCTTCACTTCCTCCCATAGTCTCTATATCTTCCAATTCTGGCTCCGGAGTGCTTTCTTACTCAGAATAATTTAGCTCTGCCCCAGCTCTTCCAAACTGACATTTTTTCACTTACCACTCTGTTCAACAGACAAAAGATACCCCAGATACTAAAATTTACCTTCCTTAGAATATATCAGAAAGAATATGTAAAAACTGACCAAAAAATATATCTGAATATAAAGATGATTTAAATTAGGGATGTAAAATCTTCTTGGATAAGTGTGGGCTAGTGCAGAGTGTTTAGGAATAGAAAGATATAATCTAATTTGGGGATTTATCTTCCCTGGATATAATCAAGTTGGTGTTTTCATAAAGACTCAGTGTGTATGTGTGTTTTTACCAGAAGATACTTGACCTGATGGACACTTTACTGATAAACATTTGACTTAGAGATGGGTGAGTAAGTCACAGGCAAATAAGTTGTCATATCATGTATTCACCTTCCTGGATAGAGCTTTCAAATGAGAAAATGGGCATTCATTACTGTTTCACAGTCTCCATACTTCTCCCTTTTCTTCTATCCTTTTTTTCTTTTTTTGCCAATTCTAAATTTTTCAGGGTCTGATGTTCAGGAGGGAATTCTCTATGAAATGCCGAGATGCACTGGGTCTTTTGCTGGGTACACTGATCATTTCTTTTTAAAGTCAGAATTTCCTGTTCACCTGAAATGATGGCTCGGAATGCTCATGGGTATATTTCAAATCCTGAAATAAAGGGAGGGTGTAAATGTTTATAAATTTAGAATTGTTGAGCAACAGTCCACAGTTCAGTTTTCCTGGAACAGGACAACACATCATTCTGATTCTTTCTCATATCCAAAGGCAGTTTGTCCCATTTTTACTTTGTATTGCTAGTGGTTTAAGTGTATCTTTGTAAGGCCTTTAAAGCTATCTGGCAGTTAGGCAGAGTATAAATAACCTTTATTGTTATTATCATTGTATGTAGCATTCACTCTGTTTTGCTGCCATTAATAAACCATTCAAGCAATGTTGTTGCAATGTATAATATTAGCAGAAGACTCCCTGGGGAGACACATAAGCGGGTGTTTAATATTCTGCTTGTTTCTCAGTCTATCTCTCTGCGAGACGAGACGTTAGCGCATGTTCAAAGTTCAAGTGAAAAGAAAAAGATCTATGAGATTAAAAACAACACTAAACATGTTACTGTAATTCAGAGAATTGCTTTTGCTGTAGCATTTTTGCTAAATTAGAAGATCATAAATTAAGTTAATATACCCTTGAAATTTTTATTACTGTTGACCTTTTCAATTAAATATACAAAATAATTCCCACAGACCTATATATAAGAAGTAATTTTTCAGCAACTCCATTAAACTAGTGTAGATAAACTTAGAAGCTCAGTGAGTTTTCCACTCAAATACTCAATTATGAACTAGTTTTTAAGCAAAGTTAGCCTGTACTTTTTTTTTTTTCCTCACAGTACCTCACTGATGTCTTTGCAGAGCTCAGATTCAGTCTTGTAATTTAAATCCAGTAAGAGTATATAGTAAAGTCTGGAACCATTGGCATGTTAAGAAGATGTGAAGTACTGCATACAAATGAATTTTATGCAACCAAGGGCTGTTGTGAAATGTGGCCCTGAAGATTTTCAGAAAAATTCTGGATCCTCAAGGATCTGCTTAGACTTGAAAACTAAACACAACAGCATGTTGCTGTTGACTGTTATGTCCCCGGAGCTTTAAAATAATTTTACCTTCACTGGATTGGTTCATGGTAGCTCTCAGCTTCATGTGGAAATCCCTTTGAGAGTTTTCTTCAGGACTTATCTCAGATATTTTTTTGCTGTGTAACAAATGATCCCAAAATTTTGTGGCTTAAAACAGCAACCATTTATTTAATTCAGGATTCTGTTGTTCCGTAATTTGGGTTGGGCTCCGATGAACTGTTCTTCTGCTGATCCTGACTGCCCTCACTCACATATCTGTGGTCAGCGGCTGGTCAGGCATGCTGTTTTGTTCCTGGGGTTGGCTGGCTGTGGGGTGGGGCAGCAGTGATGACTGGGCCACAAGTCCTTCATCACTCAGCACGCTAGCCTGCGCTCATCCTCATGGTGACTCAGCGTTCTAAGGACAGCCAGAAAGAGGGCAAGCCCCACCGTACAAATGCTAATCAAGTTTCTGCTTGAGTCATGCTTGCTAATGTCCCTTTGGCTAGAGCATGTCACCTCGCTGAGCCCAGAGTCTGAATGGGAGACACTCAAAGTGCCATGCCGGGGGCGGATGGGGGGCGGGGCATGAATACAGGACAGGACTGAATTTGTGGCAGTTTTGCGATCTGTCACAGTGACAGATAGACTTGGATAGCCAGAAGTAGCTGTAGATGTTTGTCAATAGCTACAAGAGTCTTTGAGACATCAAATTGTCTTGTCGACAAAGGGAGCATAATGTTTTGAAAAATCCTTGGCCTTTGATTCCAAAGAACTGGTTTCCTGTTCTGGCAGTACTACTATTTCACTGTGTGACATGCGACAACTCACTGACCTTTAGGTTGCTAATTCTTCAAATCTTAAAATGAGGTCTTGTTTTTAGGACTAAGATTTTTTTCCCAGGTCACATATTTGGCTTTTATTGGCTCTTAATTCTTCATCCCACTTTATTTTATTTATTTATTTATTTTTAAAGATTTATTTTTTGAAGATTTATTTTATTATTTATTAATTTATTTTTGGCTGCGTTGGGTCTTCGATGCTGCACACAGGCTTTCTCTAGTTGTGGCGAGCAGGAACTGCTCTTCATTGCTGTGTGCAGGCTTCTCATTGCGGTGGCTTCTCTTGTTGTGGAACACTGGCTCTAGGTGTGCAGGCTTTAGTAGTTGCGGCATGTGGGTTCAGTAGTTGTGCCTTGCAGGCTCTAGAACACAGGCTTAGTAGTTGTGGCACGTGGGCTTAGTTGCTCTGAGACACGTGGGATCTTCCTGGCCCAGGGATTGGTCCCGTGTCCCCTGAATAGGCAGGCAGATTCTTAACCACTGTGCCCCTCCCCTACTTTAGATGGACTCAGTGTTTCCCGAACTATGTTCCCTGGAGCCCTCCTTATTCCTGAAATGCTAACATGATAAGAGAACATTGATGAGATACCATCTTTTGGAACTTCACCAGCACTTTCACTTCTCAAAGGACTAAGATATTTTGAGGTTTCAAATGAATGCCTTTTCTTACACAATTCTGAAGGGTGTAGAAGAAAACAAAAAAATCATAGAACCATACAGCTCATTGAGTCATTCTTATTAATGGGGAAAATGAGGCCCAGAGGGAATTAGTCAAGACACTAGAATAAGCAAGGCTAGAAACAAAATCTCTCTGGCTGTCAGCCTACCAAATTTTTCTCTACTCCAGGGTGTTTGTCATCGAGGAACTTGTGTATTTCCAAGTGTGATTAACAATCTCCTACATAAAATTCAGTTAATGAACTCAAAGTTTTACTTTCTATTCAAGGTTCTTGCTATGCTATAGCTATACAATCTTGAGAGACGTTTGCAAGTGCTTCTTGGGCAAGCAAGGTAGTTAGCAATGATAGCATCTGAGCCTCATCTTGATGGGATTCACTCAAGAATCTGTGGTCAGCTAGCTAGATGCCACCTTAAAAACAAAATATTTTGTCATGATAAGTCAAAAAATGCTCACTGTGCTTTCTGACATTCACTCCTCCCTTGTTCTGCCAGTTGCTGGGTGAGGCTTAGGATTGGAAAAGTGAGTGGAGGGGAGGGAACAAGGATGAGGACCACATATGGCTTGTCCTCTTGTGACTGGCACTGGGAGCTCTTTACATAGCAGGTGCACAATTACTGGCTCTTGTTCTCATTAGAGTCTTCTGGTGTGTTCCTCAGGGTCCAGCACAGGGGGCCTCTGACTATAGGTTCCTACTCCTTTGTTGAGGTCACATCACACAGTGAGAAGTTCAGCCTTCTCCTTGCAGGGTCATGTGTCTTTCCTCTTAGCTGCAGTCTAATCTAGCCATAGCCCTTCAACTTCAGATTTACTCTTTTAAGAGTCAGGCACCAGTCTCTGTGTCCACCAAATTCATGCAGTCATCTATGAAGTTTTGGTTGCATCTCTCACTGGGGAGAAAGTGCCCCATTTTTCTCCCTCATGAGGTGGGGAGGAGGCACATTGCAGCTCAGGAACAATGTTCTCTAGCATTGACCTCCTTTCTCCCCAATATCCTCAACACATATGTGAATTCTGTGTTTTCTCTCTTTTATCTTGAAAGTGGGAACCATGCACTACATTTGCATGGTTTCCCAGTTTCTCAGCACAGCTAACATATATAGTTTAGTCCCTCATTTTAGGATGTGGGCACCTAGGGCACTCATTGGATTATTTTCAGCCCTTGGTTCCTGCTGAAAAAAGTACATAAGAAGTGTAGCTTCCGTTTCGTCATCCAAAAGATGATGAAGTTGGACTTCTTGATCTTTGGATGTTGCTACGGACTGAATTGTGTCTTCTCTATGCTGCCCAACCTCCAAATTCATATGTTGAAATCCTGACCCCCAGTGTGACTGTATTTGGAGGCAGGGATTTTATAAGGTAATCAAGATTAAATGAAGTGGTAAGGATGGGGCCCTAATCCTGTAGGATTTGAGGCCTTAAAGGAAGAAGAAGAGGGAGAAGAAGAGGAAGAAGAAGAGGGAGGGGTAGGGGGCAAGACAGAGGGAGAAAGAAAGAGAAAGCGGGGGAGAGAGAGAGGTGGGGAGAGAGGGAGCGCACTGTCTCTGTCTTTCTCCACATGCAAGCCCTGAAAAATGACCATATAAGAACACAGCAAGAAGGTGCCTGTCTGTGAGCCAGGAAAAGAGCTCTCACCGCAACCCATGCTGAGCTATGATTTTGGACTTTCCAGCCTCTAGAACTGTGAGAAAATAAATTTCTCTGGTTTAAGCCATACGGTCTGTCATATTTTGTTATGGCAGCCCAAGCAGGCTAATGTAGATGTCTTCAAAACTCTGAAAAAAGAACGTCTCAAACGTCTCATGGCCTATGAAAGTTCCCATATCTCTAGGAAAGAGCTCACCTCACTCCTCCAATGGCATTTAGACTCAGGGAAGCCTCTCCTAGACTTTTGAAGCTGTTGGTCTGTCTTTACCCATCAACTCCAAACTGAAATCTAGCCATGGCACCCACACTGTTAATGTTATCTCAACAACAAGTAAGCTCCATCCCCCCAACTACTCATTTTCTCAGATTTCTAGAACGTGGCTATCTCATGTACTGATTTCCTCATCCATGACATCAATAGTATAGCAATTTCCTGTAAACTATGGTTTGATCATACTGAAATATATTAACTGCGGTGAGCGATGAAATTGCCAGTGCTGTTATTGTGTGAGCCACACTTTGGGAACAGTGACAACAGTGAGAGATTGCATTCACAGCTTGAAATTTGTGATCTCCTCTGAACCCAGAAAAATGGCATTTATTTGGAAGGAGGAAGAGGAGGCCCAAGAACAGTTATTTTAAAATCATCTTAGCTGCACATTAAGGCTATTTGTCTCTTGGTATCAGAATCATGCTTGCATCCACAGCAACAATTTGGAAATAAGGAAAACAGAAAGCTAAATGTTGGGGGTTCAAAAGATGTCTCTCTCTTTGCTCAATTCCTAGAGTACCTTTTGTTGATACCAACCTTTGGTACTTAAATTTTAAGCTCTTTGAATATAGAGAGTGAGTTTTATCATCCATGCGTCTCTGCAAGCTCCTAACTGAATCCTTAGCAGGAAAATAATCCAGATAAAATTCTGAACACAGTACCTATCTCATAATAAGCACTCAGTTAGTGTTAGCTGTCATTATTATTAATCCAAAGAAGGTGCTCATTAGTTGCTGATGGATTGATTTCGCTTTTGCAACTATTCTATGCGTCATTCAGTGGAAAATTACACAAACCTGTAAAACCTTATTCTATTTTATATTAGGGTTAGGGCTCGAATAACCATGGGGGAAGTATAATTGTTTTTTGACCTATATCTTCAATTAAAATTCAGTGATTTTGTGCATGTTTTGTACGTATATGTTTGTGTACACCAAAATTTAATCACACAGAAGGACAAGTAGAGGTTGCTTTGTTTGAAATCACTCTCTTAAATGATTCCAAGTAATGCTTGAGTCCTGTTTAAAAAAACTGCCAAGTCTTCTTGCATCAAAGTCCCAATTTGCATATCACTTTACATATTGAGTCCCAAAGGCTTCCATTCAAAGGATGGAAAATAAAATTAAATGAATCAATTAGCGTATCTTACTGCAATTGTATTCAAACCCAATATTAAGGGCATTACACACAAATTACATAACAGATTTAGAAAGCAATTCAATTTAATCACATCTCAGATTAGGAGGAACAGGAACCCAGTCAAGAGCATGAGAGAAATGCCAGTCAGCTTTTGTTCTGGGGAGCTTGGGAGGGGAGTTCTTGTCTGTCCTTGTTGGAATAGCTCTGAGTCTTGCCAGAACCAGTTCATTGCTGCAACCCCGACCCTAGGCTGGGGTTTCCAGGAGGGACCTTTATCTTTCATAAGAGGTGATTCTATTTAGTCTGTTGTTTTTTTGACCATTCGATTTCTGGTAATGTTAGAATTTTAAACTTGGTGCTGAACAGCCACTTTGTACAATATCCTTGTGCTGGGGAAATTTTTGGAATGTTTAACTGCTCTGTGCATATCCCCTGCCCCTCCAGCTGTTTAAAAGAGTTCCTTCCACCTTATTCTCTGAGGCTTTTTCACTCAGCACAGTGTGGGCATCTAGACCTGCACTGTCTAATAGAGGAGCCCCAGTCACGTGACCACTGTATTTAAAGAAAAGAACGCTAAATTTTATTTCATTTAAATTAATTTAAATTTAAAAAAACGCTGATACCTGATTCAGTTATTGCAAGATCTTTGATTCTGTTTGGGCCAACTTGGATATGTGAATCTACTTTTCAATTCTACATTTTATGAAATTTAAAAACCGATCAAGTATTTAGCATCTGTTTTGAGATGTGCTGTAGGGGTAAAATACACATCAGATTTCTTAGCGTGAAAAAGTTTTAAAAAACATCGCATTAATCATTTTTATGTTGATTACAAGTTGAAATGATAATACTTTAGATACATTTCATTAAACAATTTATCGTATTAAAATTTAACTTGGTCTATTTCTTTTTACCTTTTTAATGTGGCCATTAGGAAATTTAAAATTAAACGAGTGCCTTGTTTTGTATTTCTATTGGACAGTGCTGGGCTAGACAGAATGAAACTAGAGAACAAAGGTGCTAAATATTTGCTTTTAAAATTCAGATGCCACAGTTCATTAATAAGGTAGGCTATTTAGAAGAATACATGCTTTCTTTCTTTTTGCTTCCTTCAGACAAGATAAAGATTTCTCAGCTGGAGAGAATAAGAGGGAGGTGCCAGAGGAAAAGGAGCAGACAGACATCTAAAGACTCACCAGTGTCCCTCCAGGAGTCACAGCCTACTGCCTGCACTGAGGACCCATGTAAGCTGTCCTCTTGGCTGGTCAGTGCAGATTAGGTATCACTCACAGCCAGCACTCTGCGTCAGGCTGGCCTGTGCCCCATGACCTCGTTAGCCCGCACCCAGCCCGTTCTGTGGGGCAACTCCACCTTCCACTTGCACTCCCCCTCTTTCCCCAGTGCCCTCTCTTACAGCTCCTGGCTACCTATAAGTGGGGAATGGAGTACTGGACCCTGGAGGAGTGATGATATTGTGCAAATGAAGCCATTGCCCCTGACCAAGGGGGAACAAGTCAGACCAACTCAAGATCTGTTAAGGCCTGGGCAGAAGTCGGAAACAGCCGAATGACGGACAGGTTTCATCTTTTATAGGAGTGTGTGGTCTTTAGAGATTTCAACATGGCTGAACATTGTGTTTCTGTTTTTTCACATTATTTGCTGAATTTCAGGGCAGCTTTTACCTTGTGGCTCATGATTCACACGTGGTTTCCCTCCCTGAGCTCTCTTCCCGGGTCAGGTTATGAGTCATTTCTATGAGTTCACATGGTGGGGCAGATTGTATTGCCCCAAATGGCTACAGCAGTGTCTCCAGTCTCGTATCCTCTTTACAACCTTGCCGTTCTCGTCAAAAAATGGAGTTGATTTCCCTCTCCTTGTGTTACCTGCCCTCCCAAAATGGTCCCCCGAAAGGGTCCTTTGGCCCGGTGTTGTGTGAGCCAATAGGACAAGTCCAAGTTCGGTTCAGAAGCAAAGGAAAGATTTATTCTTTGATCAGAGAATGGAGAGGTGTTATTTCCCACTCATCATTCTTGAGGGGTGCTGAGACGCGCTGGTCCACCTTTTGTAGGTGCTTCCTGCTGATTTGGGGCCTTGTCATAACCTCAGGTGGAGGAGCAGAGCTTCTCCCCAGCTGCCTGTAGGTGTGCTTGATTGTCCCCAGGCCTCGGCCCTGACTGTTTGCATCCCTGAGTGACCACCATTTGGAGACAAAGGACATCAGACAATTTAGGATGCATTAGCAAAGGAACAATGGTCACGTGTCAACTTTTCCTAAAAGTGAAGGTATCTAGATCTTTCGCCTGTAGGCACAAGTGTGCCCTGATGTTGAGCTCACTGCCAGGGCCTGAATATCCATGGTCACACTTTTGTGTTTTTTGGAAGAGAAGCTTCCGGCCAGAGAGAGGTTCACATGGATAGTCAAGGGGTCTGTTCCCCTCAGGAGTGAGCTGATTTGCGGGCTGCCGCTTTCCCAGGTTTCTAGGATCACCTGGTCTTCTGACCGGAAGCAGTGGAGGCCAGGTCAGTGGGTGCAGGCAGCACCTGGTCACCATGTTCCCTTTCCCAGATCAGGTTATGAGTCATTTCTATGAGTTTACACAGTGGGGCAGGTTGTATTGCCCCAAATGGCTACAGCAGTGTCTCCATGGCCTCCATAAAAGGAGGGCCTTCATGGTTTCTCCTATCTGGAGGGTAACTTGAGTTGTTCCATTCCAAGAGGTTAAGGGGTCTCTTCTCTCAGGCTTGGGGAATGGGTCTATCATACAAGAGGTCAAGTGCATTTTAACTTATCCCTTGGGGCTAACCGCATTGGAAGCAGGACAATTGGAAGAAATGTAATCCAGTTTTCTTTTTTTTTTCCCTTCGATCTTTATTGGAGTATAATAGCTTTACGTTGTGGTGCCAGTTTCTGCTGTGCAACAAAGTGAATCAGCTGTATTTATACATATATCCCCATATCCCCTCCCTCTTGAGCCTCCCTCTCACACTCCCTATCCCAGCCTTCTAAGTCATCACCCATCATGGAGTTGATCTCCCTGTGTTATGCAGCAGCCTCCCACTAGCTATCTGTTTTACATTTGGTAGTGTATATATGTCAATGCTACTCTTTCACTGTGTCCCAGCTTCTCCTTCCCCCCTTCCCCATGTCCTCAAGCAATCCCACTCCTGGGCATATATCCAGAGAAAACCATAATTCAAAAAGATACATGTACCACAATGTTCATTGCAGCATTATTTACAGTAGCCAGGATATGAAAGCAACCTAAATGTCCATCAACAGATGAGTAGATAAAGAAGACGTGGCACATATGGAATATCATTCAGCCATAAAAAGGAATGAAATTGAGTTATCTGTAGTGAGGTGGATGGTCCTAGAGTCTGTCATACAGAGTGAAGTAAGTCAGAAAGAGAAAAACAAATATCGTATGCTAACACATACATATGGAATCTAAAAAAAAATGGTACTGATGAACTCAGTGGCAGGGGAAGAATAAAGACGCGGATGTGGAGAATCCAGTTTTCTTGAGTCTCCTGACGTAGCTTGGCTAAGGACTGGTTCCAGGTCTGATTGGATCTCCTTCCTTTCTTCCGTGGCTGGGTCTCCAGGCTGAGTGCAAGGTCCCTTTTTGCCCAGGGCACTTGTTATTTCCTTTGTTACTTTTTGAGACACAAATGCTGGAACACTGTCACTTTGTAGGGATCCTGGGAGCCCAAATCTGGGGATTATTTCTTTGAGTAACAATTTAGCCACTTCAGCTGCCATTTCAGTACTAGTGAGGAATGCTTCTACCCACCCAGGAAGTGTCTACTGGCACCAAGAGACACCTGAAATTGCCTGGTATTCTTAGCATGACAGTGAAATCAATCTGCCAGTCTCCTCCAGCATGTATTCCTCTGGTCTGAATGGGCCTTATCTTGGGGCCTCTGGGTGGGAGTTCTGGTGTTGGGGTTGTTCATTGTGCAGGTGGGGTATGTCTCAATTATCTGACTGATTATCCTTTTCATGCCAGGAGTTACCATGACGTCAACTAAACAATTATATAGGGCTTCCCTCCTGTAGTGAGTTCCTTGATGAGCCTCCCCGAAGGCTTGACAAGCTGCAGTTTGGGGAAAGAAGTGTTGCCCACATTACTGTTCTAGGGCCACCCTTTTGGCAGCTGTGTCTGTCTTGCTGTTTCCCTTTGTTACCTCTGCATCCTCCTTTTGGTGGCTGCAGCAATGAATCCCTGCCATCTTTTTTTGGAACCTGTACTGCTTCTAAGTTATTCTCTGCAGTAAGCATACCTTTTTCCTTCCAAATAAAGCAGGGGGAACACCTAACAAGGTCTCCCAACAGAGAGAGTACTGTTTCCTATCGGCCGCGTATGTCCGGGTTTTAGATGGACTATCACGGGACTGGCTCCTACAGCTCATCCCACCCACCTCTGGGCTCAGACCTCAGGATTTACTCCAGGAAGGTCAACTAGTTCTGTCCGGAGAGGTCTGTCCTCAGCCATTAACATTATCATCTTTGCCTTTTGTCCAGGGGCCACCAATCTCCAGTTTGTCTCCCATTAGGTGGATAGCAGCCCCCAGTTTACGGAAGGTGCCTCATCCTGGCGGGGGTACGGGGCATTGCGGGACATGCAGGAAGGAATGGGTGTGTGTTTGTCCGGTTTACATTCTTGCAGTTCTGTAAATGCCCATTCTTGGGCCTTCCCTGACATCCCATAATTTTACAACTCTTGTGACTCAGTTTGCCTGATCTGGTGCTCAGAACTGAGTAAGTACCACTGGTGTACCGACCCTCCTAAGTTGTTCCCCAGCAAGGGTCCTTTTGCTTGGTGGTTTGAGCCAATAGAACAAGACTGAGTTTGGTTCAGAGGCAAAGGAAAGCTTTATTCTTTGAATCAAAGAACGTAGAGATGAGAAGGCTTGCTGTAGAGTACACATGCTCCCTGAAAGGCCCTCAGTGGGGCTGCTTTACAGAGTACTTGGGGGTGAGGGGTAATTCTTGTGGGTCGGGGTGAGGGGTGATTCTTGTGGGTTGGGCACAGCCCTGCCACTCACAGAGCTCCAGATCCTAGTGCCAGGAGCAGCATCTCTGCACACGGCTTGCCACTGCCACCTTGAATTGCAGCGCTGTGGGCAGCACTTCTGCACACGGCTTGCTGAGCTGAAGTGTTGGGTGCAGACATTTTGCACTAGGAACTCTGGTCTGAAGTGCAAAGCCTCTACACGCTGTACCCTATGAGCAAATGAAACTAGACTAAGCACGAAGGAAAAAAGGAAGACTTTATTTTATTACCCATATTCTATTTGTATTTTCTGCTAATTATTAAATGGGCTTTGTTGGTGACTGTTGAAGCTGATTGGGACTTTGTAACTGTCTTTTTTTCCTTCCATTTTTATTGAGTTATAATTGACATACAATATTACATAAATTTAAGGTGTACAGCATAATGGTTTGACTTTCATACATCATGAAATGATTATCACAATAAGTTTAGTGAACATCTGTCACCTTATCCAGATACAAAATAAAAGAAGAAAAAATATATTTTTCCTTGTGCTGAGAACTCTTTGAATTTACTGTCTTTAACAACTTTCATGTATAACATACAGCAGTGTTAATTGTATTAACCATGTTGTACATTACATAATATTACGTTATGTCCCTAGTACTTATTTATCTTATAACTGGCAGTTTGTACGTTTTGACCACCTTCATCCAACACCCTCTCCCTCCACTGCCCGCCTCTGGTAACCACAACTTTGTAACCGTCTTGATGAATGAAGTGTGGTAGACGTGAGGCTATGTGACTTCTAAGCCAGGTCCTGGAAGATGGTATGGCTTCTACCTGGTGCTCCCACATTTGCTCTCTCTCTGTTCAGCCTTGGCACTTAGCCACTGTACTCTAAGAAAGCTCAAACCATCCCATGTTGAAGACCACACTGAGATGCACCTGTGGAAAGGAACTTGATTACACTCAGCATCAACTGTCTTCAGGCCTCAGACATAATGGAACAGAGAAAAGATGTCTGTATTGTCAGAATTCTAAAAGACTTTGACAGTCTAGAATAATGGTCTGAAGTAAACAGGAGGAATTTAGCAGAGATGAATGTGAAGTGTACACTTTTTATTAAAAATATCAATTATATATGTATAAGCTACTTAATACAGCTTGTTTTGAAGGAGAAGGAGGGGATTTAGATTGCTTGTAAGCTTACTAGTCAACAGTAGTATGAGGTGGCTGCTAAAAAATGCTCATGTAATCTGAGGCCTGTTAATAACTAAGAGAGTTTTTAGATCAAGGGAGGTAATAGTCCCACTGTACTGGAGCTTTTTTTCTGAGTATTAGTAGCTAATACTAGAGTTCTAAAGTCCTAAGGGCTTTATACAATATATCTGATGGAATCTTCACAGCCACCCTTTTGGTACAGATGCTATTATTCCCATTTTATAAAACGAGGGAATTGAACAAAACAGCATTAAGTAATTTTCCTGTGTTGCACATCTATTTAGTGGCAGGGCTGGGCTCTGAACTGACTCCAGGCCTTGCTCTCTTAGTTGCCAAGTTCTGGGTGCCTTGTTATAAAGAGACATGGGAAGTTATATTTCCAGAGGAAGTGGCCAGGATGGATAAAAGGTGGCCAAAAGTGACAGTGGAAAGTGATCGAAGGAACTGGAACCCTTGGATTGGAGAAAAGATACGCTGAGAGGTTGTATCTGTTTTGAAAATGTATGAAGGGCAGTTTAGACTTGAAATATGGAAGAATCATTTTACAAAATCACCAATAAAAAGACCAGAATGCTGGGAGGTAGTAGCAGATGATGAAGAGCTGCAGAAGTCAGGCTGCTACAAAGTGGATTATGACAATTTGGGGATGCCGGCATTGTAGGTTCACTTCCAGTTCCGAAATCTGAAGATTCTGGTGTGTTCTTTAATTTTCTCCTTCATTGTCAATGTTCCATAGACTTGAACTGATTTTTCCTGTTTGTTCAGAAATTTCTGTGACAGAACAATTCTTTCTGCATTATCTTAGGATTTCGTAGATTTGTTTTGAGCTTTGGTTAAATCATCATAGAAAAGAAAATGTCCCTCTGGGTTTTAACATATAGCTGAAGAGCATGCTCTGTGGCTTTTATTATGGTGATATCATTCATAGACCTTAGCCCAGTTTGAAACATAGCAGGCGTTCAGTTAATATTGGAAAACCTTTGATATTTTCACTGAAGTTGTTTTTCTACAGGACTTATTAAAATTTATCAATTCCATAAAATCTATGAAAAATTTATTGATAAATATAAATTTATAAATATAGTATATCAATTTTATATCTATAATAAATTTAATGTTAATATAAATATCAATATATTAATAAATATATAACAAATAATATATGTAATACTTAATATCACACTGTAATATAACATATAAAATACATAAAATATAAATATAAGCAGAAATGGATAATAAATAAGGTATAAATAAATCTATAAATATGTATAATTTATAAGAAGTTTATGATCTCTGAACTATGGACTAGTGCTTTTTGGCATGGAAGTAGTCAAGGGTAATATTCTAGATACTTAAATATGGTGAGGCATGGGCACCGACTGCTCAGTATAGATGGTCAGAGGGCTAGGACAGGGTCTTAGGGGCCCCCTGATGTACAAGGCAATGAAGTTTTAATTTTGGGATTGTCAGGAGGTTGAGAGGCTATCTCAAGGGAGGGAGGATGTCAGCTTCAGGTGAGAGGTAAAGGAATTTGAGAAGCTGAGGGGAAATCTTTCAGAATTTTAATGACTATGTACAGTTTCCCACAAGCTGGATATCAGTCCTGGGTATAGTAAAGGAAGATTTCCCAGGAAGTCCCAAAAAATGAAGATTAGCTGGGAGATCTTCTTCATCCAAGTCTTGTGCTTGTTCCTTGATATCGATTGGTGTCTTTAGTGGGTTCAGTGGTGAGCCCTAAAATGATATGTCCACATCCCCACCCTTGAAACCTATGCTTGTGACCTTATTTTTACAAAGTGTCTTTGCAGATATGATTTAGTTAAGGATCTTGTGATGAGGTCATTCTGGATTACCAGAGTGGTCCTAAATCCAATGATGAATGTCCTTATAAGAGACACAAGGCACAGACACAGGAGGAAGAGGAGGTTGTGTGAACACAGAGGCAGAGACTGGAGTGATGTAAGCAAGGAAGCCAAGGATTCCTGGGAGTCACCAGAAGCTGGAGGAGGCAAGGAAGGATTCTTTCCTAGAGGCTTTGGGGGGATTATGGCCCTGCAGACACCTTGATTTTTGACTTCTGGACCCCAGAACTGTAAGAGAATAAATTTCTGTTGTTTTAAGCCACCAAGTCTGTGATAATTTGTTACAATAGCCCTGGGAAACTAATATAGTGTCCATGTGGGAACGTTCCAGAGGGCCTGAGGGTCACTGGCAAGTTTAATGAACATCTGCATCTCCCAGTGCCCTTTTTTCTATTAGCCAGTGTCAATGGGAATTTGGTAATGAAAGTTTATAGGAGCTAAAGAAGAAAAAGTAGAAGCACACTATTAAGATGTAATGCTACAATATTTCAATTTCACTAGAGTAAATAACAAGTTAATAAAATCACTTTTTAAAATTGCCTCACAGTGAGGCATAGTAGCCGTTCGTACAGTGTGGATGCTGGTCACAGTAGGTCTTAGGGCAGGGCTGGCCACACCAGATGGTCTTAGGGTGGGGTTGGCTGTGTTGGAAAGACTGACCATGTGATTTAGAGTGGAGACTTAGAGTCACTTGTATCATCAGTTGACCTGGAGGCTGAGATCAGCCATGTACACAATCAATCACTCATGCCCATGTGAGGAAGCCCCAGTAGAAACTTTACACACCAGGGCTCAGGTGACCTTCCCTGGTTGGGGATAGTTTGTGCATACTGTCATCCATCAGTGTGAAGAAGACTACATCCAAAGGACAAAAGAAGCTTCATGTTTGGAACTCTCCCAGTCTCTGCCCCATGTAGCTCTTCCCTTGGCTGTTTTTAATTTTTATCGTTTCCCTAACATAAAGCATAATGGTTAGTATGGTCGTTTTCAGTGAATTTGGGGAGTCCTTCTAGAAAATTATCAAACCTGGGAGTATTTTTGGGAACCCCCTGAACTAGCAGTTGGTGTCAGAAGTGAATGTGGTCTTGTGAAGGACTATGCCTCAGACTGCTCAGGTTGGCTAACTCCAGGTGAAAGTCATTTGTCAAAGCAGTAGTCCCAGGGTACAGAAAGGTAATTGGGGAAACCCTCTCAGCAGAGAGAGAAGACAGGAGGTCCCACTCTGGATAAGGGCCCATATCTGAAAATGATGCTCCAGACTCCAAACTCTCACTTTGTGTGTGTCACACATACTCACCTGAGGGCATATTCACCGCCAGCATGCCAGTATGAGAAGGAGCATCCTCATGGACTGCTCCTCCCTCCGCTGGACCGCTCCTCAGCAGCAGTGTGGGAGGGGCGGTGAGGCCAGGGGCGCCATCCCTTGAGTGGAGACCCAGACACAGGAGTGATAGTTTTGTTTTTCTCCCCTCACTATTATCTTGGTTAACTCTTAGGGAAAAGATGTTGGTTCTTATGTTGTTTCAATTCAAAATTGTCAATAATAAGGGAACTAATTATGAAACTACATTAGGGTTTTTGGAATTGAAATACAGTTGACCCTTGTGGTGTGGAGAAAAAGGAACTCTCTTGCACTGTTGGTGGGAATGTAAAGTGATACAACCACTGGGAAGGACAGTATGGAGGTTCCCCGAGAAACTAAAAATAGAGATACCATATGGCCCAGGAATCCCACTACTGGGCATATACCCAGAGAAAACCATAATTCAAAAAGACACATGGACTCCAATGTTCATTGCAGCACTGTTTACAATAGCCAGGTCATGGAAGCAACCTAAATGTCCATCAACAGAAGAATGGATAAAGAAGCTGTGGCACATACATACAACAGAATATTACTTAGCTGTAAAAAGCAATGAAACTGGGACATTTGTAGAGACATGGATGGACCTAGAGACTGTCATACAGAGTGAAGTGAGTCAGAAAGAGAAAAACAAATATTGTATATTAACACATATGTGTGGAATATAGAAAAATGTTACAAATCAATTGGTTTGCAAGGCAGAAATAGAGACACAGATGAAGAGAACAAACATATGGACACCAAGTGGGAAAGGGGGAGAGTTGGGGTGGGATGAATTGGGAGATTGGGATTGCCATATATACATTACTAACAAGAAAAAAAATATCAAATTGTACACTTTAAATATATGCAGTTTATTATATGTCAATTGTATCTCAATAAAAGTTCTTAAAGATAAAACAAACAAACCAATAAAAAAATGCAGTCGACTCGAACAACGGGTTTCAACGGCACGGGTCCACTTATACATGGATTTTTAAAAAATATTAAATTACTGTAGTACTATACTATCCATGCATGGTTGGTTGAATCCACAGCTGTGGAAACAGGTATTTGGAGGAATCTCATATAGGGAGTGTTGACCTTAAGGTATATGAAGATTTTCTCTTCAGATGGTAGGTGCCCCAACCCCCACAGTGATCAAGGGTCAACCATGCAATAGATCAAGAGAAGCAGGAAAATAATGGTGCTAGCTGTGTTCTATATATTTGAGATTGTGAGGAAAATGGGATATCATAGAAATTGGGTATTTTCTAGAACAACTCCATTTGACATTTCTTTTTTTTTTCTTTAAGCTCTTTATTGGAATATAATTGCTTTACATTCTTGTATCAGTTTTGAGGTACACCAAAGTGAATCAGCTGTATTTATACCCATATCCCCATATCCCCTCCCTCCCGCAACTCCCTCCCTCTCTCCCTGTCCTGGCCCTCTAAGGCATCACCCATCATCGAGTTGATCTCCCTTTGTTATACAGCAACTTCCCACTAGCTATCTATTTTATAGTTGGTAGTGTATATATGTCTATGCTACTCTCTCACTTCATTCCAGCTTCCCCTTCGCCCCCCATCCTCCCAACCCCATGTTCTCCAGTCCATTCTCTGCATCTGCATCCTTATTCTTGACCTGTCACTGGGTTCATCTGTACCATTTTTTTTTTTAGATTCCGTATATATGAATTAGCATACAATATTTGTTTTTCTCTTTCTGGCTTACTTCACTCTGTATGACAGATTCTAGGTCTATCCACCTCATTACATATAGCTCCATTTCATTCCTTTTTATGGCTGAGTAATATTCCATTGTATATATATGCCACATCTTCTTTATCCATTCACCTGTTGATGGGCATTTAGGTTGCTTCCATGTCCTGGCTATTGTAAATAGTGCTGCAATGAACACTGGGGTGCATGTATCTTTGTGAATTATGGTTTTCTCTGGGCATATGCCCAGTAGTGGGGTTACTGGATCATATGGTAGTTCTATTTTTAGTTTTTTGAGGAACCTCCAAACTGTTTTCCATAGTGGCTGTACCAACTTACATTCCCACCAACAGTGCAGGAGAGTTCCCTTTTCTCCACACCCTCTCCAACATTTATTGTTTCTAGATGTTTTGATGATGGCCATTCTGACTTGTGTGAGGTGATATCTCATTGTGGCTTTGACTTGCATTTCTCTAATGATTAGTGATGTTGAACATCTTTTCATGTGTTTGTTGGCCATCTGTATGACGTTTCTTAATAACAGTTAATAAGACATATCTTTTGAGTTTTACAATTGTGTGTGTGTGTGTGTGTGTGTGTGTGCTGTCCTTGTATGTTGCAATTAATTTCTGGAATACACATAAGCATAAGAATACTAGTTAGGTGTGTGAATAAGAAAAGCACTCCTGTATTTCTTCTTTACTCACACACATAATATTTCACTTCACTTCGCTTCACTTCTGACAACAGATGTGTGATTCTTCCACACCAAGCAATTCTGCAACACCAGTTGGGTGTCCTACAATACAATTCAATTTTGACCTTGACCAGAGTTTAGTGCATACTCTACTTGTTAAGGGCTCAGTCCCCTAAGATTGCCCACCTCCACCCCAGGTTTCAGACACCAATTTCAAGTCCAGGTTGTCACCTGTACTTCTGACTAACCCTCTACCAATTCAGGTTTCTGGAGCCCCTTACTTAGGTTAACTAATTTGCTAGAATGGCTCACAGAACTCAAGGAAACACTTATGTTTATCACTTTATTATATAATTAAAAATACATATGAACAGCCAGATGAAGAGGTCCAGAGGTGTGGAGTTGGGGGTGCACCACCCTCCCAGCACATGGGTGTGTTCACCAGCCCAGAAGCTCCCATACTTTTGGGATTTTTGTGGAGGCTTCCTCATGTAAGCATGATTAATCATTAACCTGGTCTTTCGTTGCTCTTCCCTTCCTGGAGTATGAGCGTTTGTGGTTCCAAGTTTCTCATCATGGCTTGGTCTTTTTGGTCACCAGCCTCCACCCAGAAGTCACCTTATTAGAACAAAGACATATGTGTCACACATATGGAAATCCTATATCCTTGGAAATTCCAAGGGATAGAGGAACTCTGTGTCAGGAACTAGGGTTAAAGACCAAATACTAGAACAAAATATGCTCCCAGTGCTCATATCACTTAAGAAATTATAAGGGTTTCAGGAGACATGTGGAAGCTATTTAGTGGCAGAAACTAATATATACACATATTTTTAAATTTCAGAATGTTAATTTTCTTTCTTTTTAATTATTTATTTTATTTTTTAATATATTTATTTATTTATTTTATTGGCTGTGTTGGGTCTTCATTGCTGTGCGCGGGCTTTCTTTTTAGCTGTGGTGAGTAGGGGCTACTCTTCGTTGTGGTGCCCAGGCTCCTCATTGCCGTGGCTTCTCTTGTTGTGGAGCACGGGCTCTAGGTGCATGGGCTTCAGTAGTTGCCGCACATGGGCTCAATAGTTGTGGCTCACGGGCTTTAAAGCACAGGCTCAATAGTTGTGGCACACGGGCTTACTTGCTCTGCGGCATGTAGGATCTTCCTGGAGCAGGGATCGTGTCCCCTGCATTGGCAGGCAGATTCTCAACCACTGCGCCACCTAGGAAGCCCTAATTTTCTTTTAAAATAACAACTGTAGCCAGTAGAAAGCTATCCTGCTTCATGGCCCTTTGTATAAGGGGTGATACCTTTGACCTTGTACTCAACAAAGAGGAATTAAGACTAACAAAAAGAAAAGAAATGGCAAATCATACCAGTTATTGAATAGAAAGTAGGACCCCAATGTTCGTCTTTTTAAATGGACCTGCTAAGGCAAAAGAGAAGTTTTCCCTCCTCAGTGAAGGTCATGGAATTATTGTGCCCAAAGAATCTGCTTCTTTAGATGACGATTAGGTTTTCTGACAAAGACTTTAGTAAAGTTACCTTTCCTGTTAAATCCTATATTCATGTTTTGACCAAATATTGTATTAGACACAGAACTTTGTGTCTACAAAATTAGATAAGTTGGAGTAGGTCATAAAGTAATTATAGCTCAAGGATATGAACATAATTTATGTCATTAGTTAAAAATGAGTGAGGTCACCTCTGTTTTGATATTTCTATTGCATTTGGTGTCTGGATACTTACAACAATGATAACTAGATATTCAGGAGAGGTGGGGAGAGGAGAAGTCATGATAGAGAAGTCATGATAGAGAACCTTGCCATGTTTTGCTAATCTTAGCCTGAGTTTTCCTGAGAAGACTTGAAGCTCCCTTACCCTGTGTATTGGGAGTGTGTTGTGGAGTGTGTTGTGGAGTGTGTTGGAGTCCCTGGGTTCATGTGGGACTGTACCTCTTAGATAAACTGAGCTTCACAATCCTTTTATTGTGAAAAGCATCAGAGAAGCAACAGCTGGCACACAGACACCTCTTTGTGATTTTTACAGAAAGGCATTTGTTATTCTAAAAGAAAAGTAACGCATTTACCTAATTAGTTGATTTATACTCTTATATATAGTCCTGAAATTAATTTTTAGCAGAGAGTGATAGTACATAAACACACACACACACACACACACACACACACACACACACCCCACTTCAGGTAGGCTCAGAACACTGGGAAAGAGTCTCAGTTGACAATAAAGTTATTCTTGGAATTAAGATGCTCATTTTCCTAATAATATATATGTTTTTGAAAAGAAACATAATAGTGTATTTGTTTATCCCTGATTTGTTGCCTCTGGAGTAAGAAGTAAGAGAGGTAGTGTTGCAACCCTTCCTCTTACATTAAACAAACAAAAACCTGTAAATCCATTTGTGATGCTTGTTGCCTTTGAAGCATGATGCTATCTGCTTGTGATCAGTATTTGAAAGCTGTCTGTCTGTTAATAACGTTAAATTTCACATAGTCTTTGATTGTATGAACCTGGGGTCTCATTAGAGCTAGACTTGATGGGTTTGTCCAAAAATTCCATCTTGAGCTTTTTGACAACAGTGAAAGGATTCCTTAACTTCCTCCTTGAGAGTATATTATGAATCCATGAAGAGCCTTACTAGAAATTTAAGACTTTTGGATTAAATATAGAAAGAGAAGAAATCAAAGTTTTCTGTTAGAAATCTAAATGATTGTTGAAGACTAGAA